>NW_024718337.1:0-4236 GCF_018991925.1 Homarus americanus | reverse complement strand
ACCGCGTTGGCCTTAGAGAAATAGCAAACCAGATGATCAGATCAAACTGCACCTTCTCTTGCTATCCTCGGCGCCGGCAGCGCCACCGTGTGTGCCAATCTCCTCCCTTATCCGCTCCTCTCCTCTTTACCCAGCTCCAGCGAGGCAGCCGACATTGGGCGAGGGACCGCACGTTGGCCAATCTCCTCCCTTATTCGCTCCTCTTCTCTTTGCCCCAGCGAGGCATAAGACATTGGGCGAGGGACCGCACGTTGGCCAATCTCCTCCTCTCTCTCTTTCTTTCTCACTCTCTCTTACTGTTTGTGGGGACGTGGGCTCATGAGCGCCATCGTCGCCCAATATTGGTTAGGTTGTGTATTTCACGGGTGGGAACCGCCATCATCGTTGTTAGGTGATGGGGTAACCCAACGTGTGCTTTGACGAGTTTTGGCTGCTAAACTCTCTTTTTAGTATACTCGGCTCCCAGACTGCGCCCTGGTCGTGTTGAACCATGAGCGTTGTCTATGCACATTTAGGGTAGCCGTTTGCGCGTGGAATAGTGCAATGAATCTCGGTCAAGAGACGGTTGGGCGCTGCATTGAAGGCCGGCACAGACGCGAAGACGGGGTGATCAGCCAACGCAAGTCCGCTAAGTTGGGGAGACAGCAAGGCGAAGGGGAGCCCCGTTCCGGACTGAAAGGCCGCAGCATATGCTGTGACGGAAACTAGTAGGGTGGCGACGTGTGCGCCGAGAGAGAGAGACGGAGTAAATAATGTCCAAACGGAAGAGAGACCTGGCAAGTGTAATTGATAGAGCGCGAGCCTACTCGCCATAAGCCCGCTCCACTGCCATTCCTCTGATCCAATGAGACTAAAATCTCTCTCCTTCTGCTCCAGCCATTGCAGGGCAGGGAAGCGACGGCAATTTTGGTTGTTGTTTTTGAATGCCGCGCTTTGCTTCGCAGAGGCGCCGAAGCGCTCCGCTGGGGGGCGGAAGATATTTCACACCGAATATGTGTGTGAAGGCACCCTCTCCCCTTAATATAGTGAAATAGTGCAATCCAGCATACAAGGTCGGACGATAGGACATTCACCGTACCGCACCTCGAGAGTGGATGTTGGGTAAGGTTAAAACCGGACTGTTCGCAGACAGCCGAATAACCCGGTTCCGGACTAATTGGTGGATGCAACATCATCATCATGATGCTGCTGCTGCTGCTGCTGTCGCGGAAACCGCAGTGGCGACGTGAGAGAGTAATAATGTTCAATAGGGAGAGCGACCTGGCTAGTGTAATTGATAGATCGCGAGCCTACTCGCCATTAGCCCGCTCCACTGTGTTACGAACCCCTCCACCCAGTACTACGAACCACGCCATCTATTGTCCTGATCTACCTACCCAGCACCACGAGCAACGCCATCTAGGGACGAGACACGAGTATGACTCGTCTTAGTTACCACTCCGGGGTTTCTCTTCTCCATATCCTGGTTGTTGCGTCACCTCCTCAAAGTCTTCTTTGTCAGCTCCAATTCGAGGAGAGAGGACTTGGCTCTGGGAAGTGACCACAGGATCATCTATCCTCTAAACCTACGTGCAGTGACTACCTACCGTCTTCTACAATACTCAGCCTTACTCGTCAGCCATCTCAGCTCCTCACTTAAGTACTTGTATTTTGTATTACCTCCCCTACGTCCACTTGCTTCAAAATGGTTTATGTTGTATTAATATGTATATACTGTTAATGTTTAGGTTAAGTTGGTTAAGGGTAATTTATAAGCTGAATATTTTGTTAAGGATTTATGGTACTCTATTATACACAACGAAAACTCGCATCCTTTGTCTACCCTTTTATAGTCCGATTGTCTTTGTTTTTTTATTATTGTTACCTGTTGGGATCTGGGTAGACTGTTAACTATATTCTAAATCCCCAACTCGTAACAACTGCCATTCCTCTGACCCAATGAGACTATTCTCTCTCTCGCTCTCCTTCTGCTCCAGCCATTGCAGGGCAGGGAGAGGAAATCGACGGCAATTTTGGTTGTTGTTTTTGAATGCCGCGTTTTGCTTCGCAGAGGCGCCGAAGCGCTCCGCTGGGCCGCTTGGAGCGGCGCTCGCTGGGGAAGCGGGAAAGATATTTTCACATCGGAGCTATGTGTGTAGAAGGCACCCTCTCCCCTTAATATAGTGAAATAGTGCAATCCAGCATAATACAAGAAGCCCATTTGGACGATAGGACATGATCACCGTACCACCCGCACCTCGAGGTGGAGATTGTTTGATCGTTTGTTAGGCAAGGTTAAAACCTGACTGTTATGAGCAACCGAATAACCGGTTCGGACTTTTCAATAGGCGCAACATCATGATGCTGCTGCTGTCGGCGGAAGGAGGAACCGTGGTGGCGACGTGCAGCGCCGAAGTAATAATGTTCGAATTGCTGGAGACAGACACAGCTGGTGAGAATTCATGAATCGCGCTCCGCGCGGGAATTCCTCTGACCCCATGAGACTATTTTCTCTCTCTCTCTTCTTCTTCTGCTGCTGCTGCTGCTCAGCCATTGCAGGGCAGGGAAGGGGAAAGCGCGGCGAGCAACTTTGGTTTGTTGTTTTTTTGAATGCAGCGCTTTGCCGCCAGAAGGCGCCCGAAGCGCTCCGCTGGGGGAAGATATTCCCACACCGAATAGGGACGTGTGGGGAGAGCACCACCTCCCCCTTAATATAGTGAAATAGTGCAATCCAGCATACAAGGCCGGACGATAAGGACGGTCACCCGTGCCGCACCTCAGCGAGGTGGAATTGTTTGATCGTTTGTTGAGCAGGTTAAAACCCGGCTGTTGCTTGAACAGCCGAATAACCCAGTTCGGACTACAATAGACGCAACATCAGCTGATGCTACTGCTGTCGCGGAAACCGTGGTGGCGACGTGTGCGCCGAGTATCAATGTTGTTCAATTGGGAGACAGACCTGGCTAGTGAAATTCATAGATCGCGCTCCACTGCCATTCCTCTGACCCCATGAGACTATTTTGCCACCTCTCTCTCTCTTCTTCACACTGCTGCTCAGCCATTGCAGGGCAGGGAAGCGGCCGGCAACTTTGGTTGTTGTTTTTGAATGCAGCTTTGCTTGCCAGAGGCGCCCGGCGGCGCTCGCTGGGGGCGGAAGGTATTCCACACCGAATAGGTGTGTGAAGGCACCTCCCCGCAATATAGTGAAATAGTGCAATCCAGCGCATACAAAATGGGGCGATAGGACAGTCACCCGTACCGCACCTCCGAGAGTGGAAGTTGTTTGTTGACGATCGTTTGTTAGGCAAGGTTAAAACCCGACTGTTCGCGAACAGCCGAATAATAGGTTCCGGACTTACAATAGACGCAACATCATGATGCTGCTGCTGTCGCGGGAAACCGTGGTGGCGACGCATTGTTGATAGCCGAGAGGTAATAATGTTCAATTGGGAGCAGACCTGGCTAGTGGTCATAGATCGCTCCACTGCCACTCCTCTGACCCCATGAGACTATTTTTCTCTCTCTCTTCTTCTGCTGCTGCTCCAGCCATTTACCCACGGGAGGGCAGGGAAGGGAAAGCTTTGACGGCAATTTTGAGTTTGTTGTTTTGAATGCCGCGCGCCCATAGAAGCGGCGCTCAGCTGAGGCGAGGAAGATATTTCACACCAAGCAATATTGTGTCGCGAGAACTTCTCCACATAATATAATAGTGAAATAGTGCAATCGAACATATATGGGGCGGACGTTTTTCATCACCGTCTCCCCACTCGGTGTGTGTGCAGATTCTCGGATCATTTTGTAAAGTATGCTCGACCCCCGATTGACTTTGGCGGTCTCCCGACCGGGTGTGCAAGTTCTGTAGTATGCTATTAAATCGACCCCCGGGTGACTTTGACTGTCTCCCATTCGGGTGTGCAAGTTTCTATGATATGCTATCAAATCGACCCCCGATTGACTTTACGACGGTCTCCCCATTCCGGGTGTGCAGTTTCTGTAGTATGCTATTAAATCGACCCCGATTGACTTTTGGCGGATTACCCATTGGTGTGCAAGTTTCTGTAGTATGCTATTAAATCATTTGATTGACTTTCACTGTCTCATTCGGGTGTGCAAGTTTTCTGTGTAGTATGCTATTAAATCGACCCCCGATTGACTTTCACTGTCACCCCATTCGGGTGTGCAAGTTTCTGTAGTATGCTATCAAATCGACCCCATTGACTTTGACGGTCTCCCATTCGGGGAGCAATACGTAATGGC
>NW_024718336.1:0-48696 GCF_018991925.1 Homarus americanus | reverse complement strand
CCAAGCTACGTATTGCCTCCCAGTTGCACCCCTGACACCTGCTACCCTTGACATTCCCAGCTCAACTCTGACACTGCCATGTGCACCTCTGACACTCCCAGGTACAACAATGACACTCCCAGGCCACCCCTGACATTCTAGGTACACCGCTGACACCCCAGGTACACCGCTGACACTGCCAGTACACCTCTGACACTGCTGCAATACCTCTGATAACCCAGGTACACCCCAGACACTGCAGGTACACCCTCAGACACCCCAGGTACATCACTACACTCCCAGGTACACCCTGACACTCCCAGGTACACCTCTGACACCCAGGTACACCTCATGACACTCCTGTACAGCCCTGACACTTCCAGGTACACCTCTTGTATACTGAGTGCACACTTCCTTCTGACACTCCCAGGTACACTTCACACTCCCAGGTACAATCCTTGTGACATCACAGTTGCGGCCTCCATTACCTCTAGTTACACTTCCGTCACTCCCAGTTACACCTCTATACTGTGGATTACTTGGATACTCCTAGGTATACCCCTGACACTCCTCTGTTGCAATTCCTGATACTTCAGCTAAGCTCTCTGAGCACTTTGTGCTGGCTACCTCTGACACTTGGTACTCTCTTGACAATTAAGCAGGTACAATTCTCTGTTACTCTACTACACTTTCTGGGTACTCCTTGTGTGAGGCCTCATACTCTAGTGTCTTCTGACACTGCAAATAATGACACTCCCAGGCAATTTTGACACTCCTGGTGTGCTACCTCTTGACACTCCCAGGTACTTCCTCCGACACTCCTGTGTAAACTTGTCACTCTGTAAAATTTCTGATACTCCTGGTGCACTTCTGTCACTCCCAGCTGCCACCTCCTGACATTCCCAGGTACCTTCTGACATCACAGGCACCTCTTGACAATTCTGGCGTACACCTCAGACACTCCCAGGTACACCTCTGACACTCCCAGGCACAGCCCCTGACACTCCAGGTACACCCTGACACTCTAGGAATTACCTTAGACTCCCAGCCACCTCAGACACTCCCAGGTACACTTGGACACTCAGGTACACCTTCTACACTTCCAGGTACACCTCAGACACTCTACAGTTACACCTCCATACTTCCCAGTTACACCTCCACTCCCAGTTACACCCCTGACACGTCCAGGTACACCCCTGACACTCCCAGGTACACCCCTGACACTCCCAGGCCACCCTGACTCTCCCAGTTACACCTGCACACTCCAGCTAAAACCTCTGATACTCCCAGGCACACCTTGACACTCCCAGGCCAATTCTCCTGATACTCCCAGGTACTCCTCCGATTCTCCCAGGTACACCTCTGACACCCCAGGTACCTTCTGACACTCACAGGTACACCCTAGACACTCCAGGTACACCTCTGACACTCCCAGGTACACCTCAGACACTTCCAGGTACACCCTGACACTGCCAGGTACACCTCTGACACTGGCAGGTACACCTCTGACACTCCCAGGTTCACCTCTAACACTCCCAGGTACACCTCCGATACTCCCAGGCACACCTCTGACACTCCCATGTACAACTCTGACACTCCCAGGTACAACAATGACACTCCCAGGTCTACCCTGACATTCCCAGCTACACCTCTGTCACCCCAGCTACACCTCTGACACTCTTAGTACCCTGATACTCCCAGGTACACCTCTGACACTACCAGGTATACCTGATACTCCCAGGTACTCCTCCGATTCTCCAAGGTACACCTCTGACACTCCAAGGTACTCCTCTGACACTCACAGGTACACCCTCAGACACTCCCAGGTACACCTCTACACTCCCAGGTACACCTCTGACACTCCCAGGTACACCTCAGACACCCCAGGTACACTCTGACACTGCCAGGTACACCTCTGACACTGGCAGGCACACCTCTGACACTCCCAGGCACACCTCAGACACTACATGCTGCCACCTCCACACTCCCAGTTACACCTCCGACACTCCCAGTTACACCCCTGACACGTCCAGGTACACCCCTGACACTCCCAGTTACACTCCTGAGACGTCCAGGTACACCCCTGACACTCCCAGGTACACCCTGACACCCCAGCTACACCTCTGATAATTCCAGGTACACCTCTTGACACTCCCAGGTACACCACCATGGCTCCCAGGTACTCCTCCGATTCTCCCAGGTACAATTCCTGACACTCCCAGGTACTCCTCTGACACCCCAGGTGCACCCTTGGACACTCTAGGTACAATTTCTGATACCTCTAGGTACTCTCCGATTTCAGGTACACTCTTGATACTCCTAGGTACTCTTCTGACACTACAGGTACACTCAGACACTCCAGGTACACTTCTTGATACTCCAGGTATTACTCTCAAACACTTCCTGCATACTTGACACTTGGTACACCTCTGACACTGGCAGGTACACCTCCAACACTCCCAGGTACACCTCTGAAACTCCCAGGTACACCTCCTATACTGTACACTTCTGACACTCCCGGTGCTACCCTCTGACACTCTCAGGTACACAATATACTCAGGCTGCCCCTGACATTCCCAGTTACACCTCGGACACTCCCAGGTACACCTCAGACACTCCCAGGTACAATTTCTTGACACTCCCAGGCACACCTCTGATACTCCGGTATACCCCTGACACTCCCAGGCACACCGCTGACACTCCCAGGTACCCGCTGACACTGCCAGGCACTACCCCTGACACCCATGTACACCCTAGACACTCCCAGGTACACCCTAGACACTCCCAGGTACACCTCAGACACCCCAGGACATCACTAACACTCCCAGGTACACACCCCTGACACTCCCAGGTACACCTCTGACACTCCCAGGTACACCCTCAGACACTCCCAGGTACACCTCTGACAATTCCAGGTGCTGCCTCTGACACTTTGTGCCACTGACACCTCAGGTACACCTCTGACACTCCCAGGCCACCTTCCACACTCACAGTTACACCCTATACTCCCAGTTACACCTCCGACACTCCCAGTTACACCTCTGACACTCGGTTTACTTGATCCACAGGTCACACCCCACACTCCCAGTTACACCCCTGACACTCCCAGCTACACCTCTGACACTCCCAGGTGCCACATTCTGATACTCCCAGGTACACCTCTGACACTCCCAGGCACACTTCTAACACTCCCAGGTACTCTTCTGACACTTCGTGTGCACCACTGACACTCCCAGGTACACTCTCAGACACTCCCAGGTACACCTCTGACACTGCCAGGTACACCTCTCACACTCCCAGGTACACCTTGGATTACTCCAGGTGCACTCTAACACTCCCAGGTACACTCTCTTGACACTCCCAGGTTACTCTTCTGACACTCCCTGCACACCTGACACTCCCAGGTACACCCCATACACTCCTGGTGTACACTTTCAGACACTCCAGGTACACCTCTGACACTCCGGTACACCTCTGACACTACAGGTACCTCTCGACACCCCAGGTACACCACTACACTCCCAGCACCTCTGCACTCCCAGGTACACACCTCTGACACTCCCAGGTACACCTCTGACACTCACAGGTACAATTCTCAGACACTCACAGTTACACCTCCGACACTCCCAGTTACACCTCCGACACTCCCAAAGTTACACCCCTGACACCTCCCAGCTACACCCTCAACATTCCTCTAGCTACACCTCGACACTCCTAGGTACACTCCTGATACTCCTAGGTACACCTCCTGACACTTTGTACACCTCTAACACTCCCAGGTACTTTCTGACACTCCCAGGTGCCACCACTGACACTCCCAGTACACCTCAGACACTCCTCAGGTACACTTCTGACACTGCCAGGTACACCTTGACACTTCTGGTGCAATTCCTAACACTCCCAGGTACACCTCTGACAATTCTGTGTACTCTTCTGACACTTCCTGCAGCACACCTGACACTCCGGTGCACACCCCTGTACACTCCCAGTACACTGTGACACTTCCAGGTACACCTCTGACACTGCCAGGTACACCCCGACACTGCCAGGTACACCTCTGACACTCCCAGGTACACCTCAGACACTTCCAGGTACACCTCTGACACTGCCAGGCACACTTCTGACACGCCAGGTACACCTCTGACACTGGCAGGTACACTCCTTGGACACTCCTGTGCACTCTACCAGCCCAGGTACACCTCCTATACTCCCAGGTACACCTTCTGACACTCCCAGGCCACCTCTGACACTCCCAGGTACAACAATGACACTCCCAGGTACACCCCTGACATTCCTGTGCACTCCTTAGACACTCCAGGTACACCTCAGACACTCCTGCAGGTACACCTCTGACACTCCCAGGTACACTTTGGATACTCCCAGTATACCCCTGACACTCCTGGTGTACATCTTGACACTCCTGTGTACTCTTCTGACACTCCTGGTACACCTGACACTTCTGCAGGCCACTCACACTCCCAGGCACACCTCAGACACTTCCAGGTCCACCTCTGACACTGCCAGGTACACCTCTGACACTGCCAGGTACACCTCTGACACTCCCAGGTACACCTCTGACACTTCCAGGTACACCTCTGACACTTGGTGTACACTCTCTGACACTGCCAGGTACACTTGACACTGGCAGGTACACCTCTGACACCTCCCAGGCTACCTCTAACACTCCCAGGTACACCTCCTATACTCCCAGGTACACCTCTGACACTCCCAGGTACACCCTGACACTCCAGGTACAATGACACTCCCAGGTACACCCCTGACATTCCCAGGTACACCCAGACACCCCAGGTACACCTCAGACACCCCAGGCACACCTCTGACACTCCCAGGTACACTTCTGATACTCCCAGGTATACCCCTGACACTCCCAGGTACAACGCTCGACACTCCAGGTACACCGCTGACACTTGCCAGGTACACCTCTGACACTCCATGTACACCTCTGACACTCCCAGGTACACCTCATGACACCCAGGGGTACCCTAGACATCCCCAGGTACATCACTAACACTCCCAGGTACACCCCTGACACTCCCAGGTACACCTCTGACACTCCCAGGTACACCTCAGACACTCCCAGGCATCTCACACTTCCAGGTACACCTCTGACACTTCGAGGTACACACCTTTGACACTCCCAGGTACACCTCCGACACTTCCAGGTACACTCACACACTCACAGTTACACCTTCCGACACTCCCAGTTACACACCTCCGACACTCCCAGTTACACCTCTGACACCCCAGGTACACTTCTGATACTCCCAGGTACACCCATGGCACTCCCAGTTACACCCCTGACACTCCCAGCTACACCTCTTGACACTCCCAGGCACACCTCTGATACCCCAGGTACACTGAACTCCCGTGTACACTTCTAACACTCCAGGTACCTTCTGACACTCCAGGTACAATCACTGACACTTCTGTGGTACACCTCAGACACTTCCTGTACACCTCTGACACTGCCAGGTACACCTCTCACACTGCCAGGTACACCTTGATACCCCAGGTGCACTCCCAATACTCCTGGTACACCTCTGACACTCCCAGGTACTTTCTTGACACTCTGGTACACACCTGGACACTCTGTGTACACCTCCATACACTTCAGGTACAATTTCTTGCACACTGCAGGTACACCTCTGACAATTCTGTACAACTTCCTGACACTCCAGGTACACCCTGACACTGGCCAGGTCTTTGACACTCACAGGTACACTCTCAGACGCTCCCAGGCACCTCTGGACACCCAGGTACACCTCGCATACTCTCCAGCAGGTACACCTCTGACACTGCCAGGTACACCTCTGACACTGGCAGGTACACCTCTGAAATTCTGGTACACTCTAACACCTCCCAGGTACACCTCCGATACCCTGCAGGTACACCTCTGACACTCCCAGGTACAACTCTGACACTCCAGGTACTCTTCTGACACTCCTGGTACAACTTCTGACACTCCCAGGCAAACCCTCTCTGACACTCCAGGTACACCTCAGACACTTCCAGGTACATCTGACACTGCCAGCACCTCTGACACTGCCAGGTACACCTCTGACACTGGCAGGTACACTTGACACTCCAGGTACACCTCTAACACTCCCAGGTACACCTCCTTATACTTGGTACACCTCTGATACTTTGTACACCTCTGACACTCCAGGTACAATGACACTCCCAGGTACACCCTTACATTCCCAGGTACACCTCAGTACACCTCAGGTGCCACCTCAGACACTCCCAGGTCACCTCTTGACACCCCAGGTACACTTGATACTCCCGCATACCCCCTGACACTCCCAGGCCACTGCTGACTACTCTAGGTTCACTACACCGCTAGGTACACCTCTGACACCCATGTACACCCTCAGACACCCAGGTCCACCCAGTACACTCCCAGGTACACCCCTGACACTCCCAGGTACATCACTAACACTCCCAGGTACACCCTGACACTCCCAGGTACACCTCTGACACTCCCAGGTACACCCTCAGGACACTCCCAGGTACACCTCTGACACTTGAGGTCACCTTCTGACACTTATGGGCCACCTTCTGACACTCCCAGGTACACCTCCGACACTCCCGTACACCTCACACACTCCTACAGTTACACCTCCGACACTCCCAGTTACACCTCCGACACTCCCAGTTACACCTCTGACACTCCCAGGTACACTTGATACTCCCAGGTACACCCATGACACTCCCAGTTACACCCTGGACACTCCCAGCTACCACCTCACACCCCAGGTACACCTCTGATACTCCCAGGTCACCTCTGACACTCCCAGGTACACTTCCACTCCCAGGTACTCCTCTGACACTCCCAGGTACACCACTGACACTCCCAGGTACACCAGACACTCCCAGGTACACGTCCGACACTGCCAGGTACCTCTCACACTGCCAGGTACACTTTGACACTCCCAGGTGCACCTCTAACACTCCCAGGTACACCTCTGGACACTCCCAGGTACTCTTCTGACACTCCCTGGTACACACCTGGACACTCCCAGGTACACCTCACTCCCAGGTATGCTCTAGACAGTTCTGCAGGTACACCTCTGACACTCCCAGGTACACCTCTGACACTCCGCAGGTACACCCTGACACTACCAGGTACCCTCTGACACTCACAGGTACACCTCAGACACTCCCAGGGCCACCTCTGACACCCCAGGTACACCTCAGACACTTCCAGGTAATACCTCTGACACTGCTAGGTAACTCCTGACACTGGCAGGTACACCTCTGACACTCCCAGGTACACCTCTAACACTCCCAGGTACACCTCCGATACTCCCAGGTACACCTCTGACACCCAGGTACAACTCTGACACCTCCCAGGTACAACAATGACACCTCCCAGGTACACCCCTGACATTCCAGCTACACCTCTGACATTCTCTTCTGCTACCTCCGACACTCCCAGTTACACCCTGACACGTCCAGGTTACCCCTGACACTCCCAGTTACACCCCTGACACGCCCAGGTACACCCCTGACACTCCCAGGTACAACCCTGACACTCCCAGCTACACCTGCTACCTAGGTACACATCTGACACTCCCAGGTACACCTCCGATACTCCCAGGTACCTCCGATCTCCTCCCAGGTACCTCTGACACTCCCAGGTGACTCTCCTCTGACACTCCAAGGCCCTGACACTCCCAGGTCCACTCCGGATACTCCCAGGTACCTCCGATTCTCCCAGGCTCCCACAGCCCCAGCAGGTACTCCTCTGACACTCACAGGTACACCTCAGACACTCCCAGGTACACTCTGACACTCGTACACTCTAGACACTTCCAGGTACCTTGACACTCTGCTAGGCTGTCAAGTTCTTGACACTCCCAGGTACACCTCCGATACTCCCGGATACACCTCAGACACTCCCTGGTTCACCTCTGACACTTCCAGATACAACTCTGACACTCCCAGGTACACCAATGATACTACCAGGTACACCTCTGACACTCCCAGGAACACCTCTGACACTCCCAGGTACACCCCTGACTCTCTCAGGAACACCTCTGATACTCCCAGGTACACCTCTGACACTCCCAGGTACACCTCTGATACTTCCAGGTATACCCCTGACACTTCCAGGTACACACCTGACACTCCCAAGTACACCAATGACACTCCCAGGTACACCTCTGACACTCCCTGGTACACCTCTGACACTCCCAGGTACACCAATGACACACTCAGGTACACCTCTGACACTTCCAGGTACACCCCTGACACTTCCAGGTACACCAATGATACTCCCAGGTACTCCGCTGACACTCCCAGGTACAGCGCTGACACTGCCTGGTACACCTCAGACACTGCCAGGTAAAGCTCAGACACTCCCAGTAACACCTCAGACACTCTCAGGTGTACCTGTGACATTCCCAAGTGCACCTCTGACACTCCCAGGCACACATCTGACACTCCCAGGTACACCTCCGACACTCCCAGGTACACCTCTGACACTCCCAGGTACACTTCTCACACACCCAGGTACACCTCTGACCCTCCCAGGTACACCGCTGACACTCCCAGGTACACCTCAGACCTCCCAGTGCCTTCTCCACACACCCAGGTACACCTCAGGCCTCCCAGGTACACCTCAGACACTCCCAGGTACTGCTGACACTACAAAGATACACCTCTGACATTCCATGTGCACCTAAGACACTCCCAGGTGCAACTCTGACACTCCCAGGTACACCTCTGACACGCCCAGGTACACCTCTGACACTCCCAGGTACTCCTTTGACGCTCCCAGGTACTCCTCCGACACCCCCAGGAACACCTCTGACACTCCCAGGTACACCTCTGACACTCCCAGGTACACCGCTGACACTCCCAAGTACACCTCAGACACTGCCAGGTACACCTCAGACACTACCAGGTACACCTCAGACATTCCCAGGTACAGCTCAGACACTCCCAGGTACACCTCTGACACTTCCAGGTACACCCCTGACACTTCCAGGTACACCCCTGACACTTCCAGGTACACCTCTGACACTCCTAGGTACACCATTGACTCTTCCAGGTACACCTCTGACACTCCCAGGTACACCTCTGATACGCCCAGGTATACCTCTGACAATCCCAGGTACAAGGCTGACACTCCCAGGTACACCGCTGACACTGCAAGATACACCTCTGACATTCCATGTACACCTCAGACACTTCCAGGTACACCTCAGACACTCCCAGGTACACCTCAGACACTCCCATGTACACCTCTGACACTCCCAGGTACACCGCTGTCACTCCCAGGTACAACCCTGACACTCCCAGTTACACCCCTGACACTCCCAGGTACAAATCTGACAATCCCAGGTACACCTCAGACAATCCCAGGTACACCTCTGACACTTCCAGGTACACCCCTGACACTTCCAGGTACACCTCTGACACTCCCAGGTACACCAATGACACTCCCAGGTACACCACTGATACTCCCTGGTACACCTCTGACACTCCCAGGTACACCAATGACACACTCAGGTACACCCCTGATACTTCCAGGTACACCCTTGCCACTTCCAGGTACACCAATGATACTCCCAGGTACACCGCTGACACTCCCAGGTACACCGCTGACACTGCCAGGTACACGTCACACACTCCCAGGTAAAGCTCAGACACTCCCAGTAACACCTCAGACACTCCCAGGTGCACCTCTGACACTCCCAAGTGCACCTCTGACACTTCCAGGCACACCTCTGACACTCCCAGGTACACCACTAACACTCTCAGGAATACCTCTGACACTCCCAGGTACACCTCTGACACTCCCAGGTACACCTCTGACACTCCCAGGTACACCTCTGACACTCCCAGGTACACCTATGACACTCCAAGGTAACCCACTGACACTCCCTGGTACACCCCTGACACTCCCAGGTACACCGCTGACACTCCCAGGTACACCGCTGACACTGCCAGGTACACCTCAGACACTGCCAGGTACACCTCAGACACTGCCAAGTACACCTCAGACACTGCCAAGTACACCTCAGACACTCAGAGGTACACCTCAGACACTACAAGGTGTACCTCTGACACTCACAAGTGCACCTCTGACACTCCCAGGCACACCTCTAACACTCCCAGGTACACCTCAGACACTCCCAGGTACACCGCTGACACTCCCAGGTACACCGCTGACCCTCCCAAGTACACCTCTGACACTCCCAGGTACACCTCAGACACTCCCAGGTAAAATCGAACCTCCCAGTAACACCTCAGACACTCCCAGGTGCTACCAGGCACTCCAAGTGCACCTCTAACACTCCAGGCACACCTCTGACACTCCATGTGCACCTCCGACACTCCAGGTACCTCCGACACTCCCAGGTGCACTTCTCACACCCAGGTACACCTTTGACCTCCCAGATGCCTCTGACACTCCCAGGTACACCACTGACACTACCAGATACACCTATGACACTCCAGGTACACCCCTGACACTCCCAGTTACACCCCTGACACTCCCAGGTACACCTCTGACAATCCCAGGTACACCTCAGGCAATCCCAGGTACACCTCTGACACTTCCAGGTACACCCCTAACACTTCCAGGTACACCCCTGACACTTCCAGGTACACCTCTGACACTTCCAGATACACGTCTGACACTCCCAAGTACACCAATCACACTCCCAAATACAACTCTGACACTCCCAGGTACACCACTGACACTACCAGGTACACCTCAACACTCCCAGACACACCTCTGACACTCCCAGGTACACCTCTGACCTCCCAAGGTACACCTCTGATGCGCCCAAATATATCTGACACTCCCTAGGTACACCGCTGACACTCCCAGGTACCGCTGACATTCCCAGCTACACCTCTGACATTCCCAGCCACCTCCGACACTCCCAGTTACACCCCTGACACGTCCAGGTACACCCCTGACACTCCAGTTACACCCCTGACACGTCCAGGTACACCCTGACACTCCCAGGTACAGCCCTGACACTCCCAGCTACCTGCTACCCTAGGTACACATCTGACACTCCCAGGTACACACCTGGATACTCCCAGGTACCTCCGGATTCTCCCAGGTACACCTCTGACACTCCCAGGTACTTGACACTCCAAGGTACACCTCTGACACTCCAGGTACACTTCCGATACTCCCAGGTACTCCTCCGATTCTCCCAGGTACACCTCAGACACTTCCAGGAACACCTCTGGACACTGCCAGGTACACTCTGACACTGCCAGGTACACCTCTGACACTGGCAGGTACACCTCTGACACTCCAGGTACACCTCTAACACTCCCGGTACACCTCCTATACTCCCAGGTACCTCTGACACTCCGGGTACACCTCCTGACACTCCCAGGTTGGCTACAATACTCCCTGTGCACCCCTGACATTCCAGGTACACCTCAGACACTCCGGTACACCTCAGGACACTCCCAGGTACACCTCTGACACTGTGTATACTTTGGATGCTCCTTGTATGCCTGACACTCCCAGGTACACTCGCTGACATTCCAGGTACACTGCTGACACTGCCAGGTACATCTGACACTCCATGTGCATGAGACACTCCCAGGTACACTCTGCACACTTCCAGGTACACCTCAGGACACTCCCAGGTACATCACTAACACTCCGGTACACTCCCATTGCCTCCAGGGTACACCTCTGACACTCCCACTCAGACACTCCCAGGCACACCTCTGACACTCAGGTACACCCCTGACACTTGTACACCTCTGACACTCCCGTGTACACTCCGACACTCCCAGGTACACTCACACACTCACAGTTACACCTCCGACACTCCTAGTTACACCTCCGACACTCCCAGTTACAATTCCTGACACTCCCAGGTACATTTGATACCCAGGTACACCCAAGGACACTCCCAGGTACACCCCTTGACACTCCCAGCTACACCTCTGACACTCCCAGGTACACCTCTGATACTCCCAGGTACACCTCTGACACTCGTACACTTCAACACTCCCAGGTACTCCTCTGACACTCCCGTGCCACCACTGACACTCCCAGTGCCACAAGACACTCCCAGGTACACCTCTGACACTGCCAGGTACACCTCTCACAGTGCCACCTTGACACTCCCAGGTGCACCTCCCTGACACTCCCAGGTACACACCTGACACTCCCAGGTACACCCTACACTCCCAGGTACACTTCAGACACCGCAGGTACACCTCTTGACACTCCCAGGTACACCTCTGACACTCCCAGGTACACCTCTGGCACTACCAGGTACTCCTCTGGACACTCACAGGTACACCTCAGACACCCAGGGTACACCTCTGACACTCCCAGGTACACCTCAGGACACTTCCAGGTACACCTCTCTGACACTGCCAGGTGCACCTCTCTGACACTGGCAGGTACACCTCTGACACTCCCAGGTACACCTCCTAACACTCACAGGTACACCTCCGATACTCCCAGGTACACCTCTGGACACTCCCAGGTACAACCACTCCCAGGTACAACAATGACACTCCCAGGTACACCCCTGACATTCCCAGCTACACCTCTGACATTCCCAGCTACACCTCTGACACCCCAGGTACACCTCCTGATACCCCAGGTACACCTCTGACACTACCAGGTATACCTCCGATACTCCCAGGTACCTCCGATTGTCCAAGGTACACCTCTGACACTCCCAGTACTCCTGACACTCACAGGTACACCTCAGACACTCCCAGGTACACCTCTGACACTCCAGGTACACCTCTGACACTCCCAGTGACACCTCAGACACTCCCAGGTACACCTCTGACACTGCCAGGTACACCTCTGACACTGGCAGGTACACCTCTGACACTCCCAGGTACACCTCAGACACTCACAGTTACACCTCCGACACTCCCAGTTACACCTCCGACACTCCCAGTTACACCCCTGACACGTCCAGGTACACCCCTGACACTCCCAGTTACACCCCTGACACGTCCAGGTACACCCCTGACACTCCCAGGTACACCCCTGACACTCCCAGCTACACCTCTGATACTCCCAGGTACACCTCTGACACTCCCAGGTACACCACCGATACTCCCAGGTACTCCTCCGATTCTCCCAGGTACACCTCTGACACTCCCAGGTACACCCTGACACTCCCAGGTACACTTCTGATACTCCCAGGTATACCCTGACACTCCCAGGTACACCGGGCACTCCCAGGTACACCGCTGACACTGCCAGTGCAACTCGCCACCGCCACACCTCAGACACTCCCAGGTACACCTCAGACACTCGGTACACCTCAGACACCCAGGTACATCACTAACACTCCGGTACACACCCCGACAATCCCAGGCTCCTCTCTGAGTACTCTGGAGGTACACCACCGATACTCCCAGGTACTCTCCGATTCTCCCAGGTACACCTCAGACACTCCCAGGTACACCTCTGACACCCCAGGTACACTTCTGATACTCCCAGGTATACCCCGACACTCCCAGGTACACCGCTGACACCAGGTACCCCGCTGACACTGCCAGGTACACCTCTGACACCATGTGACACCTCAGACACTCCCAGGTACACCCTCAGACACTCCCAGGTACACCTCTGACACTTCCAGGTACACCTCTGACACTTCGAGGTACACCTCTGACATACCCCTGTGCACACCTCTGACACTCCCAGGTACACCTCACACACTCACATTTACACCCTCCGACACTCCGCAGTTGCACCTCCGACACTCCCAGTTACACCTCTGACACTCCCAGGTTTACTTCTGATACTCCCAGGTACACCCCTGACACTCCCAGTTACACCCCTGACACTCCCAGCTACACCTCTGACACTCCCAGGTACACCTCTGATACTCCCAGGTACACCTCTGACACTCCCAGGTACACTTCTAACACTCCCAGGTACTCCTCTGACACTCCCAGGTACACCACTGACACTCCCAGGTACACCTCAGACACTCCCAGGTACACCTCTGACACTGCCAGGTACACCTCTCACACTGCCAGGTACACCTTTGCCTCCCAGGCACCTCCTCATCACTCAGGTACACCCTGACACCCAGGTACTCTTCTGACACTCCCGGTACACACCTGACACTCCCAGGTACACCATACACTCCCAGGTACACTTGACACTCGCAGGTACACCTCTGACACCTGGTGCACACCTCTGACACTACCAGGTACTCCTCTGACACCCCAGGTAACTCTTCCGGTGACACCTCTGGCACCCCAGGTACACCTCTAACACCTCCCAGGTACACCTCTAACACCCCAGGTACACCTCAGACACTCACAGTTACACCTTCGACACTCCCAGTTGCACCTCCGACACTCCCAGTTACACCCCTGACACTTCCCGCTACACACATTCCCAGCTACACCTCGACACCCTAGGTACACCTCTGATATCCCAGGTACACCTCTGACACTCCCAGGTATACCTCCGATACTCCCAGGTACTCCTCCGATTCTCCAAGGTACACCTGTGACACTCCCAGGAACTCTGACACCACAGGTACACCTCAGACACTCCCAGGTACACCTCTGACACTCCAAGGTACACCTGGACACTCCCAGATACACCAGACACTCCCAGGTACCTCTGATACTGCCAGGTACACCTTCTGACCTGGCAGGTACACCTCTGACACTCCCAGGTATACCCTCAGACACTCACAGTTACACCTCCGACACTCCCAGTTACACCACCGACACTCCCAGTTACACCCCTGACACGTCCAGGCACCTGACACTCCCAGTTACACCCCTGACACGTCCAGGTACACCCCTGACACTCCCAGGTCACCCCTGACACTCCCAGCTCTACCTCCGCTACTCCTGGGTACACACTGACACTCCCAGGTACACCTCCGATACTCCCAGGTACTCCTCCGATTCTCCCAGGTACACCTCTGACACTCCCAGGTACCTCTCTGACACTCCAAGGTACACCTCTGACACTCCCAGGTACACCCGATACTCCCAGGTACTCCTCCGATTCTCCCAGGTACACCTCTGACACTCCCAGGTACTCCTCTGACACTCACAGGTACACCTCAGACACTCCCAGGTACACCTCTGACACTCCCAGGTACACCTCAGACACTTCCAGGTACACCTCTGACACTGCCAGGTACACCTCTGACACTGCCAGGTACACCTCTGACACTGGAAGGTACACCTCTGACACTCCCAGGTACACCTCTAACACTCCCAGGTACACCTCCTATACTCCCAGGTACACCTCTGACACTCCCAGGTACACCTCTGACACTCCCAGGTACAACAATGACACTCCCAGGTACACCCCCACATTCCTATGTACACCTCAGACATTCCCAGGTACACCTCAGACACCCCCAGGTACACCCTGACACTCCCAGGTACACTTCTGATACTCCCAGGTATACCCCTGACACTCCCAGGTACACCGCTGACACTCCTGTACACCGCTGACACTGCCAGGTACACCTTCCACACTCCATGCACACCTCAGATACCCCAGGTACACCTCAGACACCTACTGCACACCCTCAGACACCTGCTATCACTAACCTCCCAGGTACACCCCTGACACTCCCAGCACCTCTGACACTCCCAGGCTACCTCATGACTCCCAGGTACACCTCTGACACTTCCAGGTACACCTCTGACACTTCGAGGTACACCTCTGACACCCCAGGTACACCTCTGACACTCCCGGGTACACCTCACACACTCACAGTTACACCTCCGACACCCCAGTTACACCTCCGACACTCCCAGTTACACCTCTGACACTCCCAGGTACACTTCTGATACTCCTGGGTACACCCCTGACACCCCAGTTACACCCTGACACTCCCAGCACCTCTGACACTCCCGTACACCTCTGATACTCCCAGGTACACCTCTGACACTCCCAGGTACACTTCTAACACTTCCGGCTACACCTCCTATACTCCCAGGTACACCTCTGACACTCCCAGGTACAACAATGACACTCCCAGGTACACCCTGACATTCCCAGGTACACCTCAGACACTCCCAGGTACACCTCAGACACCCCAGGTACACCTCTGACACTCCCAGCACTTGATACTCCCAGGTATCCCTGGACACCCCAGGTACACCTCTGACACTCCATGTACACCTCAGACACCCCCAGTGGCCACCTCATGACACTCCCAGCTACACCTCTGACACTCTCAGGTACACCTCTGATACTCCCAGGTACACCTCTGACACTCCCAGGTACACTTCCACTCCCAGGTACTCCTCTGACACTCCCAGGTACACCTCAGACACCCCAGGTACACCTCAGACTCTCCCAGGTACACTCTGACACTGCCAGGTACACCTCTCACACAGCCAGGTACACCTTTGACACTCCCAGTTGCACCTCTAACACTCCCAGGTACACCTCTGACACTCCCAGGTACTTGACACCTCCCTGGTACACACCTGACACTCCCAGGCACACTCATACACTCCCAGGTACACTTCAGACACTGCAGGTACACCTCACACCCCAGGTACACCTCTGACACTACCAGGTACCTCTGACACTCCCAGGTACACCACTGACACTCCCAGGTACACCTCTGGCACTCGCAGTACACCTAACACCTCAGGCACACCTCTGACACTCCCGGTACACCTCAGGACACTCACAGTTACACCTCCGACACTCCCAGTTACACCTCCGACACTCGTTGCACCCCTGACACTCCCAGCTACACTCTAACATTCCCAGCTACACCTCCGACACTCCTAGGTACACCTCTGATACCCCAGGTACACCTCTGACACTCCCAGGTATGCCTCCATTACCCCAGGTACTCCTCCTGATTCTCCAAGGTACACCTCTGACACTCCGTACTTTCTGACACTCACAGGTACACCTCAAACACTTCCCAGGTACACCTCTGGCACCCAAGGTACACCTCTGACACTCCCAGGTACACCTCAGACACTCCCAGGTACACCTCTGACACTGCCAGGTACACCTTCTGACACTGGCAGGTCCACCTCTGATACTCCTGGCACCTCTGTGACACTCACAGTTACACACTCCGACACCTCCCAGCACCTCCGACACTCCCAGCTGCCACCCCTGACACGTCCACAGGTACCACCCTGACACGTCCAGGTACACCCCTGACACTCTCAGGCCACCCCGACACCCCAGCTCACCTCCGCTACTCCTGGGTACACATCTGGACACTTTGTACACCTCCGATACTCCCAGGTACTCTCCGATTCTCCCAGGTACACCTCTTGACATTCTCCAGGTACTCTCTGACACTCAAGGTACACCTTCTGACACTCCCAGGTACACCTCCGGATACTCCAGGTACTCCTGATTCTCCCAGGTACACCTCTGGACACTCCCAGGTACCTCTGACACCTACAGGTCACCTCAGACACTCCCAGGTACACCTCTGACACTCCTGCAAACCTCAGACACTCCGGTGCACCTCTGACACTGCCAGGCACCTCTGACACTGGCAGGTACACCTCGACACTCCTAGGTACACCTCAACACTCCCAGGTACACCTCCGATACTCCCAGGTACCTCTGACACTCCCAGGTACACCCTGACACTCCCAGGTACAACAATGACACTCCCAGGTACACCCCTGACATTCCCAGGTACACTCCTGACACTCCCAGGTACACCTCTGAGACTCCCAGCAGGTACACCTCTGACACTCCGTACACTTCTGATACTCCCAGGTATACCCTGACACTCCCAGGTACACCGCTGACACTCCCAGGTACACCGCTGACACTGCCAGGTACACCTCTGACACTCCATGTACACCTCAGACACTCCCAGGTACACCTCAGACACTCCCGGTACACCTCTCAGACACTCCCAGGTACATCACTAAAACTCCCAGGTACACCCCCTGACACTCCCAGGTACACCTCTGACACTCCCAGATACAACTCAGACACTCCCAGGTACCTGTCACACTTCCAGGTACACCTCTGACACTTCGAGGTACACCCCTGACACTCCCAGGTACCACCGCTGACACTCCCAGGTACACCACGACACTGCCAGGTACACCTCTGACACCCATGTACACCCTCAGACACCCCAGGTACACCTCAGACACCCAAGGTACACCCTCAGACACTCCCAGGCATATCACTAACACCCAGGTACACCCCCGACACTCCCAGGTACACCTCTGACACTCCCAGGTACACCTCAGACACTCCCAGGTACCTCCTTGACACTCCAGGTACACCTCTGACACTGAGGTACACCTCTGACACTCCCAGGTACCCTGACACTGGTACACCCACACACTCACAGTTACACCTCCACACTCCCAGCTACACCTCCACACTCCTGTGCTACACCTCTGGACACTCCCAGGTACACTCTGATACCCCAGGTACACCCCGACACTCCCAGTTACACCCCTAACACTCCCAGCTACACCTCTGACACTCCCAGGTACACCTCTGATACCCCAGGTACACCCTGACACTCCCAGGTACACTTTAACACTTGGTATCCTCCTATACCCCAGGTACACCTCTGACACTCCCGTGTACACCTCCCTGACACTCCCAGGTACAACTAATGACACTCCCAGGTACACCCTGACATTCCCAGGTACACACCTCAGACACTCCCAGGTCACCTCAGACACTCCCAGTACCTCTGACACTCCAGGTACACTTCTGATACTTCCCAGGTATACCTCGACACTCCCAGGTACACTGCTGACACTCCCAGGTACACTGCTGACAATGCCAGGCAGGCACCTCTGACACCCATGTGCCACCTCAGACACTCCCAGGTACACCTCAGACACTCCCAGCTACACCTCTGACACTCCCAGGTACACCTCTGATACTCCCAGGTACACCTCTGACACTCCCAGGTACACTTCTAACACTCCCAGGTACACCTCGACACTCCCAGGTACACTCTCAGACACTCCCAGGTACATTCCTCAGACACTCCCAGGTACACCTCTGACACTGCCAGGTACACTTCTCACACTGCCAGGTACACCTTTGACACTCCCAGGTGCATTCCCTAACACTCCCAGGTACACCTCTGACACTCCCGTGTACTCTTCTGACTCCTGGTACACACACCTGACACTCCCAGGTACACCTCATACACTCCTGTGTACACATCTGGACACTGCAGGTACACCTCTGACACTCCCAGGTACACCTCTGACACTACCAGGTACCTCTGACACCCTGCGTACACCACTGACACTCCCAGGTACACCTCTGGCACTCCCAGGTACACTCTAACACTCCCAGGTACACCTCTAACACTCCCAGGTACACCTCAGACACTCACAGTTACACCTCCGGACACTCCCGTGCTACACCTCCGACACTCCCAGTGACACCCCTGACACTCCCAGCTACACCTCTAACATTCCCAGCTACACCTCCGGACACTCCCAGGTACACCTCTGATACTCCCAGGTACACTTCTGGACACTCAGTATACCTGATACTCCCAGGTACTCCTCCGATTCTCCAAGGTACACCTCTGACACTCCCAGGTACTTTCTGACACCTCACAGGTACACTCCCAAACACTCCCAGGTACACCTCTGACACTCCAAGGTACCTTGACACTCCCAGGTACACCTCAGACACTCCCAGGCACCTCTGACACTGCCAGGTACACCCTCTGGACACTGCCAGGTACACCTCTGATACTCCCAGGTACACCTCAGACACTACAGTTACACCTCCGACACTCCCAGTTAAGCACTGACACTCCCTAGTTACACTCCTGACACGTCCAGGTACACCCTGACACTCCCAGTTACACCTCTGACACGTCCAGGTACACCTCTCGACACTCCCAGGTACATACCTACTCCCAGCTACACCTCCGCTACTTAGTACACATCTGACACTCCCAGGTACACCTCCGATACTCCCAGGTACTCTCCGATTCGCCCAGGTACACTCCTCTGACATCTGCAATTCTCTGACACTCCAAGGTACACTCTTGACACTCTGGTACACCTCCATACTCCCAGGTACTCTCCGATTCTCCCAGGTACACCTCTGACACTCCCGGTACTCCTCTGACACTCCAGGTACACCTCTGACACCCAGTTACACCTCTGACACTCCCAGGTACATCCTCAGACACTTCCAGGTACACCTCTGACACTGCCAGGTACACCTTCGACACTGGCGTACACCTCTGACACTCCCAGGTACACCTCTAACACTTGGTGGTACACCTCCGATACTCCAGGTACACCTCTGACACTCCCAGGCCACCTCTGGACTCTCCCAGGCACAATGCTACCTCCAGTACACCCCTTGACATTCCCAGGTAGCACCTCTGACACTCCCAGGTACACCCCTGACACGTCCGGGTACAACCCTGACACCCCCAGGTACACCTGACACTCCCAGCTACACCTCCGCTACTCCTAGGTACACATCCGACACTCCCAGGTACACCTCTCCGATACTCCCAGGTACTCTCCTGATTCTCCCAGGTACACCTCTGACACTTCAGGTACTCCTCTGACACTCCAAGGTACCTTCTGACACTCCCAGGTACACCTCTGATACTCCCAGGTACTCTCCGATTCTCCCAGGTACACCTCTGACACTCCCAGGTACTTCCTCTGACACTCACAGGTACACCTAGACACTCCCAGGTACACCCTGACACTCCTGTACCGTACACTTCCAGGTACACCCCTGACACTCTGCCAGGTCCACCTCTGGACACTGGCAGGTACACCTCTGACACTTCCAGTGTACATCCCCACACTCCCAGGTACACCTCCGATACTCCCAGGTGCACCTCTGACACTCCCAGGTACACCCTGACACTCCCAGGTACAACAATGACACTCCCAGGTACACACTCTGACATTCCCAGGTACACCTCTGACACCCAGGTACACCTCAGACACTCCCGGTGCCACCTCTGACACGCCCAGGTACACTCTGATACTCCCAGGTATACCCCTGACACTCCAGGTGCCACTGCTGACACTCCCAGGTACACCGCTGACACTGCCGGGTACACCTCTGACACTCCATGTACACCTCAGACACTCCCAGGTACCTCAGACACTCCCAGGTACCCTCAGACACTGCCAGGAATACCAACACTCCCAGGTACACTCCCGACACTCCCAGGTACACCTCTGACACTCCCAGGTACACTCAGACACTCCAGGTACACCTGTGACACTTCCAGGTACATCTTCTGACACTGAGTGTACACCCTGACACTCCCAGGTACACTCTGACACTCCAGGTACGCCTCCGACACTCACAGTTACACCTCCGACACCCTGTGTTACACCTCCGACAATCCCAGTTACACCTCTGACACTCCTAGGTACACTTCTGGGACCCCAGGTACACCCCTGACATTCCCAGTTACACCCCTGACACTCCCAGCTACACCCCTCTGACACCCAGATACACCTCTGACACTCCCAGGTACACCTCTGATACTCCCAGGTACACCTCTGATACTCCCAGGTACACCCTAGACACTCCAGTTACACCTCCGACACTCTGCCACCTCGACACTCCCACAGTCCATGCCCCTGACACTCCCAGCCATACCCCTGACATTCCCAGCCACTCGACACTCCCAGGTACAACTCCTTGATACTCCAGGTACACCTCTGACACTCCCAGGTATACCTGATACTCCCAGGTACTCCTCCGATTCTCGATGGTACACCTCTGACACTCCCAGGTACTCCTCTGACACTCACAGGTACACCTCTGACACTCCCAGGTACACCTCTGGACAATTTGCAGGCCACCTCTTACACTCCCAGGTCACTCAGACACTCCCAGGTACACTCCTGACACTGCCAGGTACACCTTCTGACACTGGCAGGTCCACCTCTGACACTTCCCAGGTACACCTCAGACACCACAGTTACATCCCTGACACGCACTACCCCTGACACTCCCAGTTACAACCCTGACACGTCCAGGCAGCCACCCTGGACACTCCTGGTACACCCCTGACACTCCCAGCTACACCTCTGATGACTCCCGGGTACACTTCTCGACACTCCCAGGTACCTCCATAACTCCCAGGTACACCTCTGACACTGCCAGGTACACCTCTGACACTGGCAGGTACCACCTCTGACACTCCCAGGTACACCTCTAACACTCCCAGGTACACCTCCATTCTCCTGCAAAACCTCTGACACTCCCAGGTACAAATATACTCCCAGGTACACTCCTGACACTCCCAGGTATCTCCCTCTGACACTCCCGTGCCACCTCGGACACCTGTGTACATTCCTCTGACACTCCCAAGTACACTTCCTGGATACTCCCGGGTATACCCTGACACTCTCGTACACCGCTGACACTCCCAGGTATCCCGCCATACTGCCATGTACACCTCTGACACTCCATGTACACCTCTGCAGACATCCCAGGTACACCTCAGACACTCCCAGGCACCTCTAACACTCTGCATGTACAGCACACTCCCAGGTACACCTCTGACACTTCCAGGTACCTCCCAGACAATTCTGTGTGCCAGTTGTGACACTTCCAGGTACACCCCTGACACTTCCGAGGTACACTCTTGACACTCCCAGGTACACCTCTGACACTCCTGGTACACCTCCGACACTCACAGTTACACCTCTGACACTCCCAGTTGCACCTCCGACACTCCCAGTTACACTCTGACACTGTGTACACTTCTTGATACTCCCAGGTACACCTTCTACACCCAGTTACACCCCTGACACTCCCAGCACACCTCTGACACTCCCGGCTATTCCTCTGACACTCCCAGGTACACCTCTGATACTCCCAGGTACACCTCTGACACTCCCAGGTACACCTCTAACACTCCAGGTACTGACACCCCAGGTACACCTCTGACACTCCAAGTACAAGTCTAACACTCCCGGGCACACCTCCTGATACCCCTAGGTACACCCTCTGACACTCCCAGGTACAACAATGACACTCCCAGGTACACCTCAGATATGCCCGGGTGCCACCTCCAGACACTCCCGTGCATACCTCTGACACTCCCAGGTACACCGACACTCCTAGGGACACTCAGACACTCCCAGGTACACCTCTGACACTCCCAGGTACACCCCTGACACTCACAGGTACACCTCTGACACTCCCAATGTACACCTCAGACACTCCCAGGTACACCCTGACACTCCTAAGCACCCCCTGACACTCCCAGCGTACACCTCTGACACTCCCAGCTACACCTCTGACACTCCCAGGTACACCTCTGATACTCCCAGGTACACCTCTGGACACTCCCAGTACACCTCTAACTCCAGGTACCTCTGACACCCAGGCCACCCTGACACCCCAAGTACACCTCTGACACCCCAGGTACACCTCGATACCCCAGGTACACCTCACACCCCAGGCAACAATGACAGTCCCAGTGCACACCCCAGACACTCCTGTTCAGACACTCCCAGGTATACCTCTGACACTCCCAGGTACACCTCGACACCCCAGGTACACCTCAGACACCCCAGGTACACCTCTGACACTCCCAGGTGCCACCTCTGACTCTACCAGGTACCCTGACACTCCCAGGTGCACCACTGACCACTCCTGGTGACACCTCTGGCACTCCCAGGTACACCTCCTGACACTCCCAGGTACATCTAACACTCCCAGGCAAACCTCAGACACTCCAGTTACACCTCCGACACTCCCAGTTACACCTCTGACACTCCCAGTTACACCCCCTGACACTCCCAGCCAACTCCTCTGACATTCCCTGCTACACCTCGACACTCCCAGGTCCACCTCTGACACTCCCAGGCCACCCCTGACACTCCCAGCTACACCTCTGATACTCCCAGGCCACTCCTGACACACTCAGGTACACCTCCGATACTCCCAGGTACACCTCTGACACTCCCAGGTACTCCTCTGACACTCCAGGCACACCTCTGGACACCCCCAGGTACACCTCCGATGCTCCCAGGTACTCTCCGACTCTCCCAGGTACTCCGATTCTCCCAGGTACACCTCTGACACTCCCAGGTACCTCTGACACCTGGGCGCACCTCTGACACTCCAGGGTACACCTCCTTATACCCTCCGGTGTACTCTCCGATTCTCCCAGGCACTCTCTGACACTCCCAGGTACTCTCTGACACTCACAGGTACACCTCAGACACTCCCAGGTACACCTCTGACACTCCCAAGGTACACTCCTGCATGCTCCAGGTACACTCCCTGACCCTGCCAGTACACTCTCTGACACTCGCAGGTCCACCTCTGACACTCCTGTGCCACCCCTGACACTCCCAGGTACACCTCGATACTCCCAGTGCACCTCTGACACTCCCAGGCACCTCTGACACTCCTGAGTACAACAATGACACCTCCCAGGCACACCCCTTACATTCCCAGGTACACCCCTGACACTCCCAGGTACACCTCTGACACTCCCAGGTACACTCCTGACACTCCCAGGTACACTTGATACTCCCAGGTATGCCCCTGACACTTGTGTACACCTCTGACACTCCCAGGTACACTGCTGACACTGCTGCACACCTCTGACACTCCATGTACACCTCAGACACTCCCAGGTACACTCCTGACACTCCCAGGTACACCTACCTCAGTCACACACCCAGGCTACCCCTGACACTCCCAGGTACACCTCTGACACTCCCAGGTACACCTCTGACACTACCAGGTACACCAGTGACACTTCCAGGTACACTCACACCTAGTGTACACCTCTTACCTCCCAGGTACACCTCTGACACTCCCGTACACCTCCGACACTCACAGTTACACCTCCGACACTCCCAGTTGCTACCTCCAACAATCCCAGTTACACCCTCTGACACTCCCAGGTACACTTCTGATACTCCAGGTACACCCTGACACTCCCAGTGCTACACCCCACACCTGTGCCACTCCTGACACTCCCAGGTACACCCTCTGACACTCCCAGGTACACCTCTGATACCCCAGGTACACCTCTCGACACCCCAGGCACACCCTAACACCCCAGGTACTCCTCTGACACTCCTGCACACCTCTGACACTCCCAAGTACACCTCTGACACTCCCAGGTACACCTCCGATACCCCAGGAACACCTCTGGACACCCCAGGTACAACAATGACACTCCCAGGTACACCTCTGCACTCCCAGGTACCTCCTGACACCCTGCATACCTCTTGACACTCCCAGGTACACCTCTGACACCCCAGTACACACCTCAGACACTCAAGTACACTCGACACCCCCAGGTACACCCTCTTGACTCTACCAGGTACTCCCTGGACACCCCAGGTGCACCACCTGACACCCCAGGTACACCTCGGCACTCCCAGGGAACACCTCCACACTTGTACATCTAACACTCCCAGTACACCTCAGACACTCACAGTTACACCTCCACACCCCAGTCACACCTCCGACACTCCCAGTTACACCCCTGACATCCCAGCTACACCTCTGACATTCCCAGCTACACCTCGACACTCCCAGGCCACCTCTGATACTCCCAGGTACACCTCTGACACTTCCCAGGTACCTCCGATACTCCCAGGTACCTCTGATACTCCAAGGTACACCCTGACACTCCCAGGTACTCCTCTGACACCACAGGCACACCCTCAGACACCCCAGGCACACCTCTGACACTCAGGTCACACCTCTCTACACCCCAGGTACACCCTCTGACACTCCCAGGTACCACCTCTGACACTGCCAGGCCACTCCTGACACTGGCAGGTCCACCTCTGACACTCCCAGGTACACCTCTGACACTCACAGTTACATCCCCTGACACGACAGGTACACCCCGACACTCCCATACACCTCTTGACACCCCAGGTACACTCCCTGACACTTGCACACCCCTGACACTCCCAGCTACACCTCTGATACTCCAGGTACACCTCTGACACTCCCAGGTACACTCTGATACTCCCAGGTACACCTCTGACACTGCCAGGTACACCTCTGACACTGGCAGGTGCACCTCTGACACTCCCAGGCACACTTCTAACACTCCCTGGTACACCTCTGATTCTCCCAGGTAAAACCTCTTGACACTCCCAGGTACAACACACTCCCAGGTGCACCTCCCTGGACACTCCTGGTACACCTCTGACACTCCCCAGGTACACCTCAGACACCTGGTACACCTCTGACACTCCCAAGTACACTTGATACTCCCTGTATACCTCTGACACTCCCAGGTACACCGCTGACACTCCTGGTACACCGCTGACACTGCCATGTACACCCCTACACTCCATGTACACCCTTGACACTCCCAGGTACACCCTCAGACACTCCCAGTACACCTCAGACACTCCCAGGTACATCATGACACCCCCAGGTACACCTCTGGACACTCCCAGGTACACCTCTCAGACACTCCCAGGTACAGTTGCACTCCCAGGTACACCTCTGACATTCCTGAGGTACACCTCTGACACTCCCAGGCCACCTCTGACACTCCCGTACACCTCCGACACTCACAGTTACACCTCCGGACACTCCCAGTTACACTCTCCTGACACTCCCAGTTACACCTCTGACACTCCCAGGTACACTTCTGATACTCCCAGGTACACTTCCTGACACTCCCAGTTACACCTCCTGACACTCCCAGCTACACCTCTGACACTCCCAGCTTTCTCTGACACTCCCAGGTACACCTCTGACATCTCCCAGGTACACCCCTGACACTCCCAGGTACACCTCTGACACTCCCAGGTACCCTCTGACACTCCCAGGTACACCTGACACCCCCAGCACAAGCTCTAACACTCCCAAGTACACACCTCCTGATACCCCCAGGTACACCTCTGACACTCCCAGGTACAACAATGACACTCCCAGGTACACCCTCAGACAGTCCCAGGTACACTCCCAGACACTCCCAGGCATACCTCTGACACTCCCAGGTACACCTCTGGACACTCCTAGGACACCTCCAGACACTCCCAGGTACACCTCTGACACTCCCAGGTACACCCCGACACTCCCAGGTACACCTCTGACACTCCCACGTACACTCAGACACTCCCAGGTACACCTCAGACACTCCCAGGTACACCCCTGACACTCCCAGGTACACCCCGGACACTCCCAGGAACACCTCCGACACTCCCAGGTACACCCTCACACACTCCCAGGTACACCTCTGACACTGCCAGGTACACCTGACACTCCTGCAGGCCTGATACTCCCAGGTGCACCTGTAACACTCCCAGGTACACCTCCTGACACTCCCAGGTACTCTTCTGACACTCCCGGTACACACCTGACACTCCCAGGTACACCTCATACACTACCAGGTACACCTCAGACACTCGCAGGTACACCTCTGACACTCCCAGGTACACCTCTGACACTCCCAGGTACACCCGACACTCACAGTTACACCTCCGACACTCCCAGTTACACCTCCAACAATCTCTGTTACACCTCTGACACCCCAGCACATCTTCTGATACTCCCAGGTACACCCTTGACACTCCGGCTACACCCCTGACACTCCCAAGGCCACCTCTGATACTCCCAGGTACTCCCTGACACCCCAGGTACACCCTCTAACACTCCCAGGTACCTCTCTGGACACTCCCAGGTACACTTCTGACACTCCCTGGTACACACCTCTAACACTCCCAGGTACACCCCGATACCCCCAGGTACACCTCTGACACCCCGGGTACAACAACAATGACACTCCCACGTACACTCTCAGACACTCCCAGGTACACTCCAGACATCCCAGGTATACCTCTGATACCTCTTAGTACACCTCTGACACTCGTACACCCTCGGACACTGCAGGTACACCCTGACACTCCCAGGTAACCTGCCCCCACTCCCAGGTACTCCTCTGACACTCCCAGGTCCACTGACACTCCCAGGTACACCTCTGGCACTCCCAGGTACACCCTAACACTTGTACACATCTAACACTCCCAGGCACTCCTCAGACACTCACAGTTACACCTCCGACACTCCCAGTTACACCTCCGACACTCCCAGTTACACCCTGACACTTCCAGCTAACCTCTGACACATCTCTACACCTCGACACCCCAGGTACACCTCTGATACCCAAGGTACACCTCTGACACTCCCGTATACCTCCATACCCCAGGTACTCCTCCGATTCTCCAAGGTACACCTCTGACACTCCCAGGTACTCTCTGACACTCACAGGTACACTCCATACCTCCCAGGTACACCTTGACACTCCCAGGTACACCTCTTGCACTCCCAGGTACACCTCAGACACTCCCAGGTACACCTCTGACACTGCCAGGCACACCCCAGCACCTCGACACTCCCAGGTACACCTCTGATACCTGCAGGCTACCTCTGACACTCCGTATCCTCCGATACTCCCAGTACCTCCGACTTCCAAGGTACACCTCTGACACTTCCCAGTACTCCTCTGACACTCACAGGTACACCTCAGACACTCCCAGGAACACCTCTGACACTCCCAGGTACACCTCTTACACTCCCAGGTACACCTCTGACACCCCAGGTACACCTCTGACACTGCCAGGTACACCTCTGACACTGGCAGGTCCACCTCTGACACTCCCAGGTACACCTCAGACACTCACAGTTACATCCCTGACACGTCCAGGTACACCCCTGACACTCCCAGCACCCCATTACGTCCAGGTACACCCTGACACTCCCAGGTACACCCCTGACACTCCCAGCTACACCTCTGATACTCCCAGGTACACTTCTGACACAGCCAGGTACACCTTGACACTCCCAGGTGCACCCTAACACTCCCAGGTACACCTCTCTGACACTCCCAGGTATTTCTGACACTCCCTGGTACACACCTGGACACCCCAGGTACACCTCATACACCCTGCACACTCTCAGACACTCGCAGGTACACCTCTGACACTCCCAGGTACACCTCTGACACTACCAGGTACCTTCTGACACTCCCAGGTACACCACCGAGCTCCCAGGTACACCTCTGGCACTCCCAGGTACACCCTAACACTCCCAGGTACACTCCTAACACTCCCAGGTACACCTCAGACACTCCACAGTTACACCTCCGACACTCCAAGTTACACCCTGACACTCGCAGTTACACCCTGACACTCCCAGCTGCTACTCCCCAACATTCCCAGCTACACTGGACACTCTAGGTACACCTCTGATACTCCAGGTACACCTCTGACACTCGGTATACTCGATACTCCCGGTGTACCTCCGATTCTCCAAGGTACACCTCTGACACTCCCAGGTACTTTCTTGACACTCACAGGTACACCTCCAACACTCCCAGGTACCTCTGACACCTAGGTACACTTATACCCCAGGTACACCTCAGACACTCCCAGGTACACCTCTGACACTGCCAGGTACACCTCTGACACTGGCAGGTACACCTCTGATACTCCCAGGTACACCCTCAGACACTCACAGTTACACTCCGACACTCCAGTTACACCCTCCGACACTCCCAGTTACACCCCTGACACGTCCAGGTACACCCCTGACACTCCCAGTTCACTCCCTGACACGTCCAGGTACACCCCTGACACTCCCAGGTACACCCCTGACACTCCCAGCTACACCTGCTACTCCTAGGTACACATCTGACACTCCGTGTACACTCTCCGATACCCCAGTGTACCTCCATTCTCCCAGGTACACCTCATTCCCAGGTACTCCTCTGACACTCCAGGTACCTCTCTGACACTCCCAGGTACACCTCCATACTCCCAGGTACCTCCGATTCTCCCAGGTCACCCTGACACTCCCAGGTACTCCTCCTGACACTCACAGGTACACCCTGTGACACTCCCAGGTACACCTCTGACACTCCCAGGTACACCTCAGACACTTCCAGGTACACCCCTGACACTGCCAGGTACACCTCTGACACTGGCAGGTACACCTCTGACACTCCCAGGTACACCTCTGACACTCCCGTGGCCACCTCCCGATACTCCCAGGTACACCTCTGACACTCCCAGGTACACCTCTGACACTCCCAGGTACACAATGACACTCCCAGGTACACCCTGACATTCCCAGGTACACCTCCGACACTCCAAGTTACACCTGACACTCCCGTAGGTACACCCTGACACTCCTGTGCCACCTCCCAGCCACACCTCTGACATTCCCAGCTACACCTCTGGACACTCCCAGGTACACCTCTGATACTCCCAGGTACACCTCTGGACACCTGCATCCCTCCTCCAATACTCCTAGGTATCCTCCGATTCTGCTGCACACCTTCTGACACTCCCAGGTACCTCTGGAAACTCACAGGCATACCTCAGACACTCCCAAGTACACCTCTGACACTCCCAGGTACAATTCTGACACTCCCAGGTACACCTCAGACACTCCCAGGTACACCTCTGACACTGCCAGGTACACATCTGACACCCCAGGTACAACTCCGATACTCCCAGGTGCACCTCTAACACTCCCAGGAACACCTCTGACACTCCCAGGTACTTTCTGATACTGCTGTACACACCTGACACTCCCAGGTACACACCTCATACACCCTGCACACCTCAGACACTCGCAAGTACACCTCTGACACTCCCAGGTACACCTCTTGAATTCTGCGTACTCCCTCTGATACTCCCAGCAGGTACACCACGGACACTCCCAGGTACACCTCTGGCACTCCTAGGTACACCTCTGACACTCCCAGGAACACCTCAGACACTCCCAGGTACACCTTGACACTGCCAGGTACACCTCTGACACTGGCAGGTACACCTCTGACACTTCCTGTGGTACACCTGTGACACTCACAAAGTTACACCCTCCGACACTCCTAAAGCCTCACTCTCCGACACTTGCAGGTACACCTCCGATACCCTTGTGTACACACACCTCTGACACTCCTAGGTACACAATGACACTTGGTGTGGGCCACCTCTGCATTACTCCTGGTACACACTCCAGACACCCAGGTAAGGCCTCTTGACACTCCCAGGTACACCTCTGACACTCCCAGATACACCAAGGGATACTGCCAGTGCCACCTCCCACACTCCCAGGTGCCACCCCAGACACTCACAAAGCACCTCCGGGACACTCCTGTGCTGCACACCTCCGACACTCCCAGGTACACCCTCAGACACCCCAGGTACACCTCTTGGCACCCCAGGTACACCTCTGACAATTCTGTGCACACCTCTGACACTCTAGCTACACTCTCCGACACTCCCAGGTACATCTCTCAGACACTCCCAGTGCCACACCAAGCTGACTGCCAGGTACACCTCTGACACTCCATTTACACCTTCTCGACACACCCAGGTACACCTCTCACACTTGTACTCCACTGACACTCCCTGGTACACCCCTGACACTCCCAGGTACACCTCTGACCCTCCCAGGTACACCAGACACCCTGTGCCACCTCTAACACTCCCAGTACACCTCCGATACCCCCAGGCCACCTCTCACACTCCCAGGTACAATTCTCCGACACTCACAGTTACACCTCCGACACCCCAGTTACACCTGACACTCCCAGTTACACACCTCTGACACTCCCAGGTACACTTCTTGGGATACCCCAGGTACACCCTGACACTCCCAGTTACACCCCTCCTGGACACTCCCAGCTACACCTCTGACACTCCCAGCTACACTCCTGACATTCCCAGCTACACCTCTGATACTCCTGCAGGTACACCTCTGACACTCCCAGGTACACCTCTAACACTCCCAGGTACTCCTGACACTCCCAGGTACACCTCTGACAATCCCAAGTACAAGCTCCAACACTCCCATGTACACCTCCGATACCCCCAGGTACACCTCCTCTGACACCCCAGGTACAACAATGACACTCCCAGTTACACCCCAGACACTCCCAGGTACACCCAGACACCCCAGGCATACCTCTGACACCTCTAGGCACACCTCAGACACTCCCAGGGATACCTGAGACACCAAGTACACCCTGACACTCCCAGGTACACCTCTGACACTCTCAATGTACACCTCGTGACACTCCCAGGTACACCCCTGACACTCCCAGGTACACCTCCTCTGGACACTCCCAGGAAATCACCTTCGACACTCCCAGGTACATCACCCTCAGACACTCCCAGGTACACTGCTGACACTGCCAGGTACACCTCTGACACTCCCAGGTACACCTCCGATACCCCAGGTGCACCTCTAACACTCCCAGGCACACCTTTGACACTCCCAGGTACTCTTGACACTTGGTACACACCTGGACACTCCCAGGTACACCTCATACACCCCAGGTACACCTCAGACACTCGCAGGTACACCTCTGACACTCCCAGGTACACCTCTGGACACTCACAGGTACTCCTCTGACACTCCCAGGCGGCCACCGACACTCTGTAAGCCGCCTCTGGCACTCCCAGGTACACCTCAACACGCCCCAGTACACCCTGCACACCACAGCCAAGCACCTCCGGCCACTCCAAGCCACACCTCCGACACTCCCAGCCACACCCTGACACTCCAGCTACACCTCTGACATTCCCAGCTACACCCTCCTCGACACTCCCAGGTACACCCTGATACCTGCTGCACACCTCTGGACACTCCCAGGTATACCTCCGATACCCCAGGTACTCCTCCGACTCTCCGCTGCACACACCCGACACTCCCAGGTACCTCCTCTGGACACCTCACAGGTACACCTCAGACACTCCCCAGGAACACCTGACACTCCCAGGCACACCTCGGCACTGCCAGGCACACCTCTGGACACCGGGCAGGTCCACCTCTGACACCCTGCAGTACACCTCAGACACTCACAGCTATCCCTGACACGTCCAGGTGGCCACCCCTGACACTCCCAGTTACACCCCTGACACGTCCAGGTACACCCCCGACACTCCCAGGTACACCCCTGACACTCCCAGCTACACCTCTGATAATTCCAGGTACACTCTGACACAGCCAGTACACCTTTGACACTCCCAGGTGCACCTCTAACACTCCCAGGTACACTCTCTGACACTCCCAGGTACTTTCTGACACTCCCTGGTACACACCCGGGACACTCCCTGCACACCTCTTCATACACCCCAGGTACACTTCAGACACTCGCAGGTACACCTCTGACACTCCCAGGCCACCTCTGACAATTACCAGGTACTCCTCTGACACTCCCCAGGCACACCACCACACTCCCAGGTACACCTCTGCACTCCCAGGTACACCTCTAACACTTCCTAGGTACACTCTAACACTTCCCAGGTACACTCTCAGACACTTCACAGTTACACCTCTCCGACACTCAAAGTTACACCTGACACTCCTAGCAATTTCTGACACTTGAAGCTACACCTCTAACATTTCCCAGCGCTACACTCGGATTACCTCAGGTACAATTTCTGAGTACTCCCAGGTATGTTCTGATACCTCTGTGTATACTGGATACTCCCAGGTACTCTCCGATTCTCCAAGGTACACCCTGGACACTCCCAGGTACCTTCTGACACCAAGCAGGTACACCCTCAAACACTCCCAGGCACACCTCTCTGACACCCAAGGCACACCTCTGACACTCCCAGGTACAATTCCTCAGACACCTCCCAGGTGGCCCCTGACACTGCTGGGTACACACCTCTGGCACTGGCAGGTACACTCCTGATACTCCCAGGTACACCTCAGACACTTCACAGCTACACCCTCCGGACAGTAGCTACACCTCCGACACTCCCAGTTACACCCCTGACACGTCCAGGTACACCCCTGACACTCCTGTGTTGCCACCCCTGACACGTCTGTGTACACCCCTGACACTCCCAGGTACACCCCCTGACACTCCCAGCTACACCTCCGCTACTCCTAGGTACACATCTGACACTCCCAGGTGCCTCCTGATACTCCCAGGTACCTCCGACTCTCCCAGGTACACCTCTGACATTCCCTGTGTACTTTCTTGACACCCAAGCGTACACCTCTGACAATTCTGTGTACACCTGATACTCCCAGGTACTCTCCGATTCTCCCAGGTACACCTCTGGACACTCCCAGGTACTCTCTGACACTCACAGGCCACCTCCCTGTGACACCCCAGGCCACCCTCTGACACTCCCAGGTACAATTGCCCCAGGTACACCTCTGACACTGCCAGGTACACTCTCTGACACTGGCAGGTGCCACCTCTGACACCCCAGGTACACCTCCCAATACTCCCAGGTGGCTACCTCCGATACTCCCAGGTACACCCCTGACACTCCCAGGTACACCTCTGACACTCCCCAGGTACAACAATGACACCCCAGGTACACCCCTGACATTCCCAGGTACACCTCCATTCACCTGCCACACCTCCGACACCCCAGTTACACCCCTGACACACTCCCAGCTACACCTCTGACATTCCCAGCTACACACCTCTGACACCTCCCAGGTACACCCTGATACTCCCAGGTACAACTTCGACACTCCCCAGGCATCCCTCCAATACTCCTAGGTATTCCTCCGATTCTCCAAGGTACACCTCTGACACTTGGTGTTACCTCTGAAACCCCGCCAGGTACAATTCCCTGTGAGCCACTCCCAAGTACACCTCTGACACCCTGCAGGTACACTTGACACTCCCAGGTACACCCTTGCATACACTCCCAGGTACACCTCTGTCACTGCCAGGCACACATCTGACACTCCCAGGTACAACCTGATACCCCAGGTGCACCTCTAACACTCCCAGGAACACCTGGACACTCCCAGGTACTCTTCTGATACTCGTTGCACACACCTGACACTCCCAGGTACAATTTCATACACTCCCAGGTGTACACCTCAGACACCTCCCTGCAAGTACACCTCTGACACTCCCAGGTACACCTCTGACACTCCCAGGTACTCCTCTCTGATACTCCTAGGTACACTCACTCTAGCTCCCAGGTACACCTCTGGCACTCCTAGGTACACCTCTCTGACACTCCCAGGTACAATTCCTCAGACACTCCCCAGGTACACCTTGACACTGCCAGGCATACCTCTGACACTGGCAGGTACACCTCTGACACTTGGTGTACACCTCAGACACTCACAGTTACACCTCTCCGACACTCCCAGTTTCACCTCCTGACACTCCCAGGTACACCTTCCGATACCCCAGTAGCCTCCCTGACACTCCCAGGTACAACAATGACACTCCTGGTGTACACCTCAGACACTCCCAGGTACATTCCAGACACTCCCAGGTATACTTCGACACTCCCAGGTGCACCTCTGACACTCCCAGAGATACACTGCTGACACTGCCAGGTACAGCCTCACACTCCCAGGCACACTCCTGCATTACTCACAGTTACACCTCCCACACTCCCAGTTACACCTCCGGGACACTCCCAGGTACACCTCAGACACTCCAGGTACACCTCTGGCACCCCAGGTACACCTCTGACACCCCAGGTACACCCCTGGACACTCCCAGCACCTCCGACACTCCTGTACATTCCCAGACACTCCCAGGTACACCAAGCTGACACTGCCAGGTACACCTCTGACACCCATTTACACCTTCGACACACCCAGGTACACCCCTCTCTCACACTCCCAGGTACCCACTGACACTCCCTGGTACCCTGACACTCCTGTGTACACCTCTGGACCCTCCCAGGTACACCTCTGCACACTCCCAGGTACACCTCTAACACTGCAGGTACACCTCCTGATACCCCTGTGTACACCTCTCTCTGACACTCCCAGGTACACCTCCGACACTCACAGTTACACCTCCGACACTCCCAGTTGCCACTCTGACACTCCCAGTTACACCTCTGACACTCACAGGTACACTTCTGATACTCCCAGGTACACCCCTGACACTCCCAGCCAAGCACCCCTGACACTCCCAGCTACACCTCTGACACTCCCAGCACACTCTGACACTCCCAGCTACACTCTGATACTCCCAGGTACACCTCTGACACTCCAGGTACACTCTAACACTCCCAGGTACTCCTCTATACACTCCTGTGTACAATTCTGACAATCCTGGGTACAAGTTCCAACACTCCTATGTACACCTCTCGATACTCTTGGTGTACACCTCTGACACTTGCAGGTACAACAATGACACTCCCAGTACACCTCAGACACTCCTGCACACTCCAGACACTCCCAGGTATACCTCTGACACTCCTAGGCACACCTCAGACACCCCAGGATACCTGAGACACTCCCAAGTACACCTGACACCCTGGCACACCTCTGACACCTCAATGTACACCCTCAGACACTCCTCCCAGGTACACCTCTGACACCCCAGGTACACCCTGACACTCCTAGCCCACCCTTCGACACCAGGTACACCTCTCTGTGACACTCCCAGGTACACCGCTGACACCGCCAGTGCCACCTCAGCAAGACACTCCCAGTACACCTCCGATACCCCAGGTGCACTTCTAACACTCCCAGGCACACCTTTGACACCCTGGTGCCTTGACACTCCCTCGGTACACACCCCCGACACTCCCAGGTACACCCTCATACACCCCAGGCCACCTCAGACACTGCAGGTACACCTTCTTGACACTCCCAGGTACACCCCTGACACCTCACAGTACTCCTCTGACACCTAAGGTACACCACTGACACTCCTGCGTACGCCTCTGGCACTCCCAGGTAAATTCTCAACACTCCCAGGTACACCCTGCATTACCTCACAGTTACACCTCCGGACACTCCAAGTTACACCTCCGACAACTGACACTCCCAGCTACACCTCTGACATTCCCAGCTACCCTGACACTCCCAGGTACACCTCTCTGATACTCCCAGGTACACCTCTGACACTCCTGTATGCCTCCAATACTCCTAGGTACTCTCCGATTCTCCAAGGTACACCTCTGACATCCTGTACTCCTCTGAAACTCACAGGTACACCTCAGACACTCCCAAGTACACCTCTGACAATTCCCAGGTACACTCTGACACTCCCAGGTACACCTCGAGAACTCCCAGGTACACCTCTGACACTGCCAGGTACACCTGACACTCCCAGGTACAACTCCCGATACTCCCAGGTGCACCTCTAACACTCCCAGAACACCTCTGACACTCCCAGGTACTCTTCTGATACTGTTGGTACACACCTGACACTCCCAGGTACACCTCATACACTTCCAGGTACACCCAGACACGCAAGTACACCTCTGACACTCCCAGGTACACCCTGACACTCCCAGGTACCTCTGCTCCCAGGTACACCACTGACACTCCCAGGTACACCCTGGCACCCCAGGTACACCTCTGACACTCCCAGGTACACCTCAGACACTCCCAGGTACACCCTTGACACCTGCCAGGTACACCTCTGACACTGGCAGGTACACCTCTGACACTCACAGGTGCACCTCAGACACTCACAGTTACACCCTTCCGACACTCCCAGTTTCACCTCCGACACTCCCAGGTACACCTCCTGATACCCCAGGTACACCTCTGACACTCCCAGGTACAACAATGACACTCCCAGGCACCTCAGACACTCCCAGGTACACCCAGACACTCCCAGGTATGCCTCTGACACTCCCAGGTACACCTTGACACTCCCAGGTACACCGTTGACACTGCCAGGTACACCTCCCACACCCCAGGTACACCTCAGACACTCACAGTTACACCTCCGACACTGTGCTACACCTCCGACACTCCCAGGCACCTCACACTCCCAGGTACACCTCTGGCACTCCAGGTACACCTCTGAGCACTCCCAGGTACACCTCTGACACTCCCAGCTACACCACCGACACTCCCAGGTACATCTCAGACACTCCCAGGTACACCGTTGACACTGCCAGGTACACCTCTGACACTCCATTTACACCTTCGACACACCCAGGTACACCTCTCACCTCCCAGGTACTCACCTCAACTCCCTGGTACACCCCTGACACTCCCAGGTACACCTCTGACACTCCCAGGTACACCTCAGACACTCCCAGGTACACCTCTAACACTCCCAGGCCTCCCGTGCCCCCAGGTACACCTCTGACACTCCCAGGTACAACATGACACTCCCAGGAACACCCCTGACACTCCCAGGTACACCTCTGACACTCCCAGGTACACCTCAGACACTCCCAGGTACACCTCTGACACTTTCAGGTACACCTCTGATGCTCCAGGTATACCTGACACTCCCAGGTACACCGCTGACTCCCAGGTACACCGCTGACACGGGCCAGGTACACCTCTGACACTCCATGTACACCTCAGACACTCCCAGGTACACCTCAGACACTCTCAGGTACACCTCAGACACTCCCAGGTACATCACTGACACTCCCAGGTACACCCCTGACACTCCCAGGTACACCGCTGACACTCCCAGGAACACCTCCGACACTCCCAGGTACACCTCAGACACTCCCAGGTACACCTCTGACACTTCCAGGTACACCTCTGACACTTCCAGGTACACCTCTGAGCTCCCAGGTACACCTCTGACACTCCCAGGTACACCTCTGACACTCACAGTTACACCTCAGACACTCACAGCTACACCTCTGACCTCCCAGCTACCTCTGGCACTCCCAGGCCTCTGATACTCCCAGGTACACCTCTGACACTCCCAGGTACACCTCTGTCACTCACAGGTACTCCTCTGACCTCCCAGGTCTGACAATGACCTCCCAGGTACACCCCTGACATTCCCAGGTACACCTCTGACACTCCCAGGTACACCTCAGGACACTCCCAGGTACACCTCTGACACTCAGGTACACTTCTGATGCTCCCAGGTATACCCCTGACACTCCCAGGTACACCTCAGACACTCCCAGGTACATCACTAACACTCCCAGGTACACCTCTGACACTCCCAGGTACACCTCAGACACTCCCAGGTACAGCTGTGACACTTCCAGGTACACCTCTGACACTCCCAGGTACACCTCAGACACTTCCAGGTACACCTCTGACACTGCCAGGTACACCTCTGACACTGGCAGGTACACCTCTGACACTCCCAGGTACACCTCTAACACTCCCAGGTACACCTCCGATACTCCCAGGTACACCTCTGACACTCCCAGGTACACCTCTGACCCTCCCAGGTACAACAATGACACTCCCAGGTACACCACTGACATTCCCAGGTACACCTCTGACACTCCCAGGTACACCTCAGACACTCCCAGGTACACCTCTGACACTCCCAGGTACACTTCTGATACTCCCAGGTATACCCCTGACACTCCGAGGTACACCGCTGACACTCCCAGGTACACCGCTGACACTGCCAGGTACACCTCTGACACTCCATGTACACCTCAGACACTCCCAGGTACCTCACGACACTCCCAGGTACACCTCAGACACTCCCAGGTACATCACCTAACACTCCCAGGTACACCTCTGACACTCCCAGGTACACCTCGAACCTCCAGGTACAGCTGTGACACTTCCAGTGCCTCTGATACTTCGAGGTACACCTCCTGACACTCCCAGGTACACCTCTGACCTCCCAGGTACCTCCGACACTCACAGTTACCTCCGACACTCCCAGTTACACACACTCCCAGTTACACCTCCGCAGCCTCCCAGGTACACTTCTGATACTCCCAGGTACACCCCTAGCACTCCCAGTTACACCCCTGACACTCCCAGCTACCTCTGACACTCCCAGCTACACCTCTGCACTCCCAGGTACACCTCTGATACTCCCAGGTACATCTCTGACACTCCCAGGTACACCTCTAACTCTCCCAGGTACTCTCTGACACTCCCAGGTACACCTCTGATACTCCAGGTACACCTCTGACACTCCCAGGTATGCCTCCAATACTTCTAGGTACTCCTCCGATTCTCCAAGGTACACCTCCGACACTCCCAGTTACACCTCCGACACTCCCAGTTACACCTCCCAGCACTCCCAGTACACCTTCTGATCTCCCAGGTACACCCCTGACTCCCAGTTACACCCCTGGCACTCCCAGCTACATCTCTGACCTCCCAGCTACACCTCTGACACTCCAGCTACCTCTGATACTCCCAGGTACACCTCTGACACTCCCAGGTACACCTCTGACACTCCCAGGTACTCCTCTGACACTCCCAGGTACACCTCTGACACTCCCAAGTACAAGTCTAACTGCTCCCAGGTACACCTCCGATACCCCCAGGTACACCTCTGACACTCCCAGGTACAACAATGACACTCCCAGTACCACCTCAGACACTCCCAGGTACCTCCAGACACTCCCAGGTACACTTCTGATACTCCCAGGTACACCCTGAGCACTCCCAGTTACACCCTGGCACTCCCAGCTACATCTCTGACCTCCCAGCCACCTCTGACACTCCCAGCTACACCTCTGATACTCCCAGGTACACCTCTGACACTCCCAGGTACACCTCTAACACTCCCAGGCTCCTCTGACACTCCCAGGTACACCTCTGACACTCCCAAGTACAAGTCTAACCTCCCAGGTACCTCCGATACCCCAGGTACACCTCTGACACTCCCAGGTACAACAATGACCTCCCAGTACACCTCAGACACTCCCAGGTACCTCCAGACCTCCCAGGTATGCCTCTGACACTCCTAGGTACACCTCAGACACTCCCAGGGATGCCTGGGACACTCCCAATACACCCCTGACACTCCCAGGTACACCTCTGACACTCCCAATGTACACCTCAGACACTCCCAGGTACACCTCTGACACTCCCAGGGCACACCTCTGACACTCCCAGGAACACCTCCCGACTCTCCCAGGTACACCTCAGACACTCCCAGGTACACCTCTGACACTGCCAGGTACACCTCTGACACTCCCAGGTACACCTCCGATCTCCCAGGTGCACCTCTAACCTCCCAGGCACACCTCTGACCTCCCAGGTACTCTTTGACACTCCCTGGTACACCTGACACTCCCAGGTACACCTCATACACTCCCAGGTACCTCAGACACTCGCCAGGTACACCTCTGACTCCCAGGTACACCTCACACTCCCAGGTACTCCTCTGACACTCCCAGGTACACCACCCCAACCTCCCATACGCCTCTGGCCTCCCAGGTACACCTCTGCCTCCCAGGTACCTCCGACACTCCCAGTTACCCCTGACACTCCCAGCTACACCTCTGACATTCCCAGCTACCTCTGACACTCCCAGGTACACCTCTGATCTCCCAGGTACACCTCTGACCACTCCCAGGTATGCCTCCAATACTCTAGGTACTCCTCCGATTCTCCAAGGTACCTCTGAGCTCCCAGGTACTCCTCTGAAACTCACAGGCCTCAGACACTCCCAAGTACACCTCTGACACTCCCAGGTACACCTCTGACACTCCCACTACACCTCAGACACTCCCAGGTACACCTCTGACACTGCCAGGTACACATCTGACACTCCCAGGTACAACTCCGATACTCCCAGGTGCACCTCTAACACTCCCAGGAACACCTCTGACACTCCCAGGTACTCTTCTGATACTCGTTGGTACACACCTGACACTCCCAGGTACACCTCATACACTCCCAGGTACACCTCAGACACTCACCAAGTACCTCTGACACTCCCAGGTACACCTCTGACACTCCCAGGTACTCCTCTGATACTCCCAGGTACACCAGCACTCCCAGGTACACCTCTCTGGCACTCCCAGGTACACCTCTGACACTCCCAGGTACACCTCAGACACTCCCAGGTACACCTTGACACTGCCAGGTACACCTCTGACACTGGCAGGTACACCTCTGACTCTCCCAGGTACACCTCGAACACTCACAGTTACCTCCGACACTCCCAGCTTCACCTCCGACACTCCCAGGTACCTCCGATACCCCAGGTACCTCTGAACCTCCCAGGCTACAATGACCTCCCAGGTACACCTCAGACACTCCCAGGTACCTCCAGACACTCCCAGGTATGCCTCTCTCACTCCCAGGTACACCTCTGACACTCCCAGGTACACCGTTGACACTGCCAGGTACCTCCCACACTCCCAGGTACACCTCAGACACTCCAGTTACACCTCCGACACTCCCATTACACCTCCGACACTCCCAGGTACCTCAGACACTCCCAGGTACACCTCTGGCACTCCAGGTACACCTCTGACACTCCCAGGCCTCTGGCTCTCCCAGCTACACCTCCGACACTCCCAGGTACATCTCAGACACTCCCAGGTACACCGTTGACACTGCCAGTACACCGACACTCCATTTACCTTCGACACACCAGGTACACCTCTCACACTCCCAGGTACTCCACTGACACTCCCTGGTACACCCCTGACCTCCCAGGTACACCTCTGACACTCCCAGGTACACCTCAGACACTCCCAGGTACACCTCTAACACTCCCAGGTGCACCTCCGATGCCTCCAGGTACCTCTGACACTCCCAGGTACACCTCCGACACTCACAGTTACACCTCCGACACTCCCAGTTACACCTCCGACACTCCCAGTTACACTCCTGACACTCCCAGGTACACTTCTGATTCTCCCAGGTACACCTGACACTCCAGTTACACCTGACACTCCAGCTACCTCTGACCTCCCAGCTACACCTCTGACACTCCCAGCTCACCTCGATACTCCCAGGTACCTCTGGCACTCCCAGGTACACCTCCTAACACTCCAGGTACTCCTCGGCCTCCCAGGTACCTCTGGCACTCCCAAGTACAAGTCCTAACACACCCATGTACACCTCCGATACCCCAGGTACACCTCTGACACTCCCAGGTACAACAATGACACTCCCAGTACACCTCAGACACTCCAGGTACCTCAGGAACCTCCCAGGTATACCTCTGAGCCACTCCTGGGTACCTCAGACACTCCCAGGGATACCAGAACTCCCATCACACCTGACACTCCCAGGTACACCTCTGACACTCGCCAACACCTCAGACACTCCCAGGTACACCTCTGACACTCCCAGGTACACCTCTGACCTCCCAGGAACACCTCCGCACCTCCAGGTACACCTCAGACCTCCCAGGTACCCTCTGAACTCCCAGGTACCTCTGACACTCCCAGTACACCTCCGGTACTCCCAGGTGCCTCCTAACACTCCCAGGCACCTCTGACACTCCCAGGTACTCTTTTGACACTCCCTGGTACACACCTGACACTCCCAGGTACACCTCATACCTCCCAGGTACACCTCAGACACTCAGGGTACACCTCTGACACTCCCAGGTACACCTCTGACACTCAGGTGCTCCTCTGACACTCCCAGGTACACCACTGACACTCCCAGGTACGCCTCGGCCTCCCAGGTACACCTCTAACACTCCCAGGTGCACCTCAGACACTCACAGTTACACCTCCGACACTCCGAATTACACCTCCGACACTCCCAGTTACACCCCTGACACTCCCAGCTACACCTCTGACATTCGCCTCCCTGGTGCCTCTGATGCTCCCAGGTATGCCTCCTGACACTCCTGGTACTGTGTGCTCCCAGGTACACGCTGACACTGCAGATACACCTCAGACACTCCATGTGCACCTCAGACAATCCCAGGTAAACCTCTGACCTTGGGTGCCTCTGACACTTCAGGTACACCTCTGACACTTCCAGGTGCCTCTGGCACTCCAGGTGCCTCTGACACTTCAGGTACACCTCAGACACTTCAGGTACACCTCAGACACTCCCAATTTGCACCTCAGACACTCCCAGGTACACCCCTGGCCTCTGTGGTCCACCTCTGACCTCCCAGGTACACCTCAGACACTTCAGGTACCTCAGACACTCCCAGGTACACCACCTGACACTTCCAGGTACACCTCTGGCCTCCCAGTTACCTGTGCCAGCACTCCCAGGTACACCACCTGGCCTCCCTGTTTTGGCAACCTCTCAAGTTACACCGCTGTCCTCCCAGGTGCACACCCCTGGCCTCCCAGGACACTCCCAGGTTCACCACAGACACTCCCAGCTACACCTCAGGCACTCGCCAGGTGCACCTCAGACACTCCCAGGTGCACGTCTGACACTGCCAGGTACACCTCAGACACTGCCAGGTACACCTCAGACACTGCCAGGTACACCTCAGACACTGCCACGTACACCTCAGACACTCTCAGGTACACCTCAGACACTCCTAGGTACACCTCTGACACTCCCAGGTACACCTCTGACACTCCCAGGTATACCTCTGACACTCCCAGGTACACCTCAGACACTCTCAGGTACACCTCAGACACTCCTAGGTACACCTCTGACACTCCCTGGTACACCTCTGACACTCCCAGGTACAACTCTGACACTCCCAGGTACACCTATGACACTCCCAGGTACTCCTCTGACACTCCGTGGCACTCGTCTGACACTCCATGGTACTCCTCCGACACTCCCAGGTACACATCAGACACTCCCAGGTACACCTCTGACACTCCCAGGTACACCTCAGACACTCATAGGTACACCTCTGACACACACTAGTACTCCTGTGACACTCCCAGGTACACCCCAGACACTCCCAGGTACACCTCAGACACTCCGAGGTACACCTCAGACACTCCCAGGTACACCTCTGACACTCCCAGGTACACCGCTGTCACTCCCAGGTACATCCCCTGACACTCCCAGGTACTCCTTCTGACATTCCCTGGTACACCTCTGACACTCCCAGGTACACCTCCGTTACTCCCAGGTACACCTCTGACACTCCCAGGTACACCTCTAACACCCCCAGGTACACCTCTGACACCCCCAGGTACACCTCTGACACCCCCAGGTACACCTCTGACACTCCCAGGTACACCTGTGACATTCCCAGGTACACCTCCGACTCTCCCAGGCACACCTCAGACACTACCAGGTACACCACTGACACTCCCAGGTACACCACTGACGCTCCCAGGTACACCTCAGACACTCCCAGGTGCACCTCTGACACTCCCAGGCACCTCTGACACTCCCAGGTGCTCACTCTGACACTCCGTGAACTCACTCTGACCTCCTAGGTGCCTCTGACACTCCCAGGTACACCTCTGACACTCCCAGGTACACCTCTGACACTCCCAGGTACACCACTGACACTCTCAGGTATACCTCTGACACTCCCAGGTCCACTTCTGACACTCCCAGTTACACCTGAGACACTCCCAGGTGCTCCTCTGACACTGCCAGGTACACCTCAGACACTGCCAGGTACACCTCAGACGCTACCAGTTACACCTCAGACACTCTCAGGTACACCTCAGACGCTCCTAGGTACACCTCTGACACTCCCAAGTACACCTGAGACACTCCCAGGTACACCTCAGACACTCCCAGGTACATCTCAGACATTCCCAGGTGAACCCCTGACACTCCCAGGTGCACCTCTGACACTCCCAGGCACACCTCTGACACTCCCAGGTACACCTCAGGGCCTCCTTCACACCTCTGACACTCCCAGGTACTCTCTGACACTCCCAGGTACACCACTGAGCACTCCCAGGTGCACCCTTGACACTCCCAGGTGCACCTCTGACACTCCCAGGTACACCCTCCTGACACTCCCAGGTACACCTCCGACACTCCCGGGTACACCTCCGGCACTCGCAGGAACACTTCTGACACTCCCAGGTACACCTCCGACACTCCCAGGTAAACCTCAGACACTCCCATGTACACCTCAGACACTCCCAGGTACACCAGTGACACTCCCAGGTACACCTCTGACACTCCCAGGTCAACTTCTGACACTCCCAGGTACACCACAGACACTCCCAGGTGTACCTCTGACACTGCCAGGTACACCTCAGACACTGCCAGGTACTCCTCAGACACTGCCAGGTACACCTCAGACACTCTCAAGTACACCTCAGACACTCCTAGGTACACCTCTGACACTCCGAGGTTCACCTCTGACACTCCCAGGTACACCTCTGACACTCCCAGGTACACCTCAAACACTCCCAGGTACACCCCTGACACTCCCTGGTACTCCTCTGACACTCCCAGGTGCACATCAGACACTCCCAGGTACACCTTTGACACTCCCAGGTACACCTCAGACACTCTCAGGTACACCTCTGACACTCCCAGGTAATCCCATGACACTCCTCTGACACTCCGTGGTACTCCTCTGACACTCCGTGGTACTCCTCTGACACTCCCAGTTACACCTCAGACACTCCCAGGTACACCCTAGACACTCCCAGGTACACCTCAGACACTCCCAGGTGCACCCTGACACTCCCATGTGCACCTCTGACACTGCCAGGTACACCTCTGACACTCCTAGGTACACCTCAGACACTCCCAGGTACACCTCTGACACTCCTAGGTACACCTCTGACACTCCCACGTACACCACTGACGCTCCCAGGTACACCAATGACACTTTCAGGTACTCCACTGACACTCCCTGGTACATCTGACACTCCCAGGTACACCTCAGACACTTCCAGGTACAGCTCCGACACTCCCAGGTACACCCCTGACACTCCCAGGTACACCTCTGACACTCCTAGGTGCACCTCTGACAGTCACAGGTACAACTCCGACACTCCCAGGTACACCTCCGACACTCCCAGGTACACCTCCGACACTCCTAGGTACACCCCTGACACTACCAGGTACACCTCTGACACTCCCAGGTACACCTCTGACACTTCCAGGTACACCTCCGACAATCCCGGGTACAACTCCGGCACTCCCAGGTACACTTCTGACACTCCTAGGTACATCTCAGACACTCCCAGGTACACCCCTGATACTCCCAGGTACACCTCTGACACTCCTAGGTACACCTCCTATGACACTCCTCTGACACTCCGTGGTACTCCACTGACACTCCGTGGTACTCCTCTGACACTCCCAGGTACACCTCAGACACTCCCAGGTACACCCTAGACACTCCCAAATACACCTCAGACACTCCCAGGTGCACCCCTGACACTTCCAAGTACACCTCTGACACTTCTAGTTACACCTCTAACACTCCCAGGTACACCAATGACACTCCCAGGTACAGCTTTGACACTCCCAGGTACACCTCAGACACTCCCAGATACACCTTTGACTCTCCCAGGTACACCTCTGACACTGCCAGGTACACCTCTGACCGTGCCAGGTACACCTCATACACTCCCAGGTACACCTCCGATACTCCCAGGTACACCTCTGACACTCCGTGGTACAACTCAGACATTCCCAGGTACACCTCTGACACTCCCAGGTACACTACTGACACTCCCATGTACACCTCTCACACTCCCAGGTACACCTCAGACACTCCCAGGTACACCACTGGCACTCCCAGGTACACCCCTGACACTCCCAGGTACACCTCAGACACTCCCAGATACACCTCTGGCCTCCCAGGTACACCTCTGACACTCCCAGGTGCTCCTCTGGCACTCCCAGGTACACCACAGCTCTCCTGGAACTCCACTGACCTCCTTGGTACATCTCTAACACTCCCACGTGCACTCAGACACTCCCAGGTACATCAAGCACTCCCAGGTACACCTCGTCACTCCCCACGACACCCCTGACACTCCCAGGTACACCTCTGACACTCCCAGGTACCTCCAAAACGCCTCCCAGTACCTCCGACACTCCTAAGTGCCTCTGACACACCCAGGTACCCTGAACCGCTCCCAGGTACACCTCTGACCTCCCAGGTACACCACCTGACACTACAGGTACAACTTTGACACTCCCAGGAACACCTCTGGCACTCCCAGGTACACCTCTGACCCTCCCAGGTACACCCCTGACCCTCCCAAGTACACCCCTGACACTCCCAGGTACACCACAGACACTGCGATGTACACCTCAGACATTCCCAGGTACACCTCAGACACTCCCAGGTACACGTCTGACACTCTATGATACTCCTGTGACACTCCCAGGTACCCCTCAGTCACTCCCAGGTACACCTCAGACACTCCCAAATACACCTCAGACACTCCCAGGTACACCTCAGACACTTCCAGGTGCACCCCTGACACACCCAGGTACACCTCTGAAACTCCCAGGCACACCTCTGACCTTCCCTGGTACACCTCAGACACTCCCAAGTACACCTCTGAAACTCCCAGGTACACCTTTGACACTCCCAGGTACACCACTAACGCTCCCAGGTACACCAATGACACTCCCAGGTACTCCACTGACACTCCCTGGTACATCTGACACGCCCAAGTACACCTCAGACACTCCCAGGTACACCTCCGACACTCCCAGGTACAACCCTGACACTCCCAGGTACACCTCTGACACTCCCAGGTACACCTCTGACACTCCCAGGTACACCTCCGACACTCCCAGGAACACCTCCGACACTCCCAGGTACACCTCCGACACTCCCTGGTACACCTCTGACACTCCCAGGTACACCTCCGACACTCCCGTGTACAGCTCCGGCAATCTCAGGGACACTTCTGATACTCCCAGGTACACCTCAGACACTCCCAGGAACAAATCTGATACTCCCAGGTATACATCTGACACTCCCAGGTACACCACTGACACTCCCAGGTACACCGATGACACTGCCAGGTACACCTCAGACACTCCCAACTACACCTCCGATACTCCCAGGTACACCTCCGACACTCTCAGGTACACCACTGACACTCCTAGGTACACCTCAGGCACTCGCCAGGTGCACCTCAGACACTCCCAGGTGCACGTCTGACACTGCCAGGTACACCTCAGACACTGCCAGGTACACCTCAGACACTGCCAGGTACACCTCAGACCACTTC
>NW_024718335.1:0-15450 GCF_018991925.1 Homarus americanus | reverse complement strand
GACGATCCAAGCCATTCTGTAAGGAATTACAAACGAGTTAACGTCTACTCGCAGAACGTAGTTTCATACAATAGTCATTTGGGACATTTTACTTCTGAACAGTCTGTAAGGATGTATCAATCACATTATCATCAACTTGAGGTAAGACATTTATCTGGGTCTTCTTCAGACGATCCGCGTGCACGACATCTGCGATCTGTGCATTAGGCTTCCATATTTTGAATTTGTTGCCTGCTTCTTTTGAGATTATGCGGAATGGACCAGAAAATTTCGCCGAAAGTTTGGAGTTCCTTTCAGGTTCCTGTAACATAACAGCGTCCCCAACGTTCAGTGCGATAGGTTTAGCATGTTTATGTTGTTTGATGATCATTTCGGCGCGTGACGCCGCTAGCTGTGATCGTACTTGGTTATGAATTTCTGTAAAGACATGAATTTGTTTTGCCGCAAAATCATCCGTATTATATACCGGGTATGGCGCTTCTGTAAGGATGTCGTAAGGCAGACGTTTATCTGTACCATAGACAATATAGTAGGGTGTTTTGCCCGTAGAGCTATTAACTGACCCATTTATCGACGCTGCAACCTGCGGTAACCAATCCTCCCATGCGTATTGAAAACCACTAACGATTGGACGCAGTATTTCTAGGATTTTACGATTGGTTCTTTCAACAAGGCCATTAGCCTGTGGATGATAAGCTGTCACAAAAGTTTGTTTAATTCCATATTGTGCACATATATGCTCTATTAGCTCATTCTTGAACTCTGTTCCATTGTCAGAGAGTAGAACTTTAGGCGTAGTATATGGACATATGAGATTCATCACTAATGCATAGGCTACTGCTTCGGCCGTTTTGCTTTTTAGTGGGACCAAGACCACGAACCTGGAAAAATGATCCACACACACTAAGACATATCCTGATCCCTGATGACTCATTGGGAGTTGTAACAAGTCAACAGCGACTGTGTCAAACGGACGGTCTGGTGTAGGATATTGTAGAATCGGGGCAGGTGATCCTGTTGATCTTTTATGTTGAGCACATGCCAAACAATTAGCTATGTGTAATTCTATGTCTTTCTTCATAGTGTTCCAGAAATACTTCTTTCGTAAATCCGCTAAGCATTTATCACGACCTTGGTGACCTGCTTGTGGGACATCGTGGAACAATGTCATTACTGCTTTACGCAACGTGTCAGGTACGACTATTTGAGACACATTACCCTCAGGAGATTTTCTCGTCCTATTGAGTATGTTATGTCGTAATTCAAACTGACTTAAGGGAAGAAATAACTTGGGGAGTTTAACATCCTCGCCCGATTCGAGAGCAAAAATAACAGCTGACCAATATGGGTCGCGTCGTTGCTCATCTTCCAGCTGCGAAAGAGTGAATGCTGATACAGGCATTACTGGTGCTATATTTCTTGACAGAGCGTCGGCGACAACATTCGCCCTCCCAGGTAAATACCTAAATTCGGGGTCAAACTCTTGAATTGTCAGATACCAGCGTGCTAATCTGCCCGATAAGTTTCTGCCATGGAACAGTTCGGTGACTGCCGCATGATCAGTAAAAACAGTTATCTTGTAGCCAAAGATAATGTCTTTGAACTTCTTAAGTGCCCACACAACGGCTAACGTTTCTAAATGCGTCACCGAATAACGTGTTTCAGCATCGATTAGTTTGCGACTTGCAAATGCTATCACTCTAAACTTCCCACGCGTGTCCTCTTGCATGAGCACTGCTCCGACTCCAATTCCGGGAGCGTCAGTACAGAGAGTGAAAGGTTGAGTGTAGTCTGGGAATGTTAGAACCGGGGCATTGGTTAGCGCTGTCTTCAATGCCGTAAAACTTTCCTCGTGTTCAGCATCCTATATAAACACTGCATCTTTTTTGAGCAACCTCGTTCGGGGCGATGCTAATGTTGCATAGTCCTTGATAAAGGAACGATAATAACCAGATAATCCGAGAAGGCTACGCACATGATCATTTGAGGTAGGACGCGGGAACTGAGATACAGCTTTGACTTTATCATTAACTGTATGTATGCCCTCACCGTCAACTACATGACCAAGGAAATGGATTCTGGATTTTAAAAACTCGCACTTTGAGAGTTTTATTTTGAGTCCTGCTGTGGAAAGTTTGGCCAAAACTTCACGCAGTTTTATCAGATGGGAATCGACGTCCTTACTGACTACTATTAGATCATCCAAATAAGCGCAGACTGTGTTACCAATTAGTCCGGCAAACAGGGTGTTGATCATTCTTTGAAATGTTAGTGGGGCATTTCTGAGACCAAATGGCATTCGTAGAAACTCAAAGTGGCCTCGAGGCGTGCTAAATGCCGTGATTTCTCGTGATTTTTCATCGAGTGGTATTTGCCAATACCCACTAAGCAAATCTAAGTTGCTAAATACCGCATTATCCTTGCCTAAGGATTGCAATATGTCACTCAAGATAGGCATTGGGTACCTATCAGGGATTGTTTGATCATTTACGCGCCTGAAATCTATGACAGGGCGCCATCCACCATCCTTTTTCGGGACGAGGAATAATGGGCTGTTAAAGGGGGATTTTTGAGTGTCTAATGACATTCTCATCTAACATACCCTGTACCATATCTTGCACTACAGCGCGCTGGCTATGAGGTAGTCTATAAGCTGGTACGTAAATAGGGTTGGTTCCTTCCTTTAACGCTATATGATGGGATGTTAAATCTGTCTGACCTAGCGTTTCCCCTGGCAAGGCTACTATATGTCTATAGTCGGCAAGCAGCTCTAACAGGCGTGTCTTGCCCTGAGGATGATCGATCACCTTAACATGTGGCGCTACTTGATCTATCCTGGCCAGTCGAGTCTGTTGGCAATTCGCAACAATACCTCGAATTGGGAATTTATTTGGTTGCACTTCGACATTGTTGTGATATCTAGAAAATCACACAAATAACATCCTTTATTTAAGATTCGTGATATTGTGAAATTGCTGCCGCAATCCCGTAGACTTGTGTGTGTGTCTCACAGCAGACACAGCTGATTCCAAGGTCCGGTGACTGGGTCAATGTTCACAAAAAATCCTGAGTACAGCAAACCGCCGCTAATGGTCACACAACGTCATCCACAACACCATACCTCAGAATGCAGAGACCATCTCTCAGACCGGATGTGTCATCATCACTAGGGTGGGTGCTGGGTGCTGGTAACTGGGGGTTGTTCACGCCATATGAAAGAATTTTGTTGACAGGATGTTGATTGATGAGTAGTTTCAACAACTGCAGTCACGTCCTGTCACACCCTGGGCAGTGAACGAATCATTTGCAGAAACTAATGTTCACTTCAGCTCACAGGATTGTTGCAATAATTCAGCAACTTTTAATAACTCAATATTGGTTATGGACATAAAGTCAACGTGTATCAGATGTAACAGTTCATCCTCCTTGTAGTAGTAAATGTAACACATATAACAATATCTTTGATTGCTATTTCATATTTACACTTACGTTATATATATATATATATATATATATATATATATATATATATATATATATATATATATATATATATATATATATATATATATATATATACAGTATATATAAAATACTCGGGAGAAGCGAATACGTATGATGAATAACAGAACCAACATAATATGTATAAACAGCAACATACTGCATGTATTTGGTAAAGTTTTGACAATATCTCTTGTCATCTGACCTAAAACATGAAATAACATGCAATAGCATCAAAACTCAATATGATAAATAAAATTAAATACAGCATTGTGTATAGTATATAAAGTGCCTTACGAAAACAAATAACACTGGACATTAACACATTCATTTATTAAATGCTAAAATTCACTACATTTAATACTACACAGCATAAACGCAGAGTAGCAGAATCTTAGAACCTAATACCAAACAAAGATGAATGCACAAAGATAATAATCAAGTACAGTACGTCACAATTTAGGGTGTGTCAATTTAGGGGGTGAACTGGCTAAATTGAAAATCGAGTAATTTGGTAGCAATTTATTGTAGTCTTTAAGCATGCAAAACAATATTCTGGCATAAATTTTTTTTTATAATAAGTCCTACCTACATCAAATGATTTTTAAATGTACATATTCGTGAATTTATAACATAACCAGCGTTTGCACACATGTTACTGTTTCAAGTTTCAAATTATTATATTTTATTATCCGTAGTCTATTTGAAAGTAACCAATGCCTTCATACTCTCTTTGCTTTGGTTTCTTGTCATCAGTAGTCTGCTTGCTATTTGTGCTTTGATGTAACTTTCTCGCCTCTCGTGGCTGTAAACATGGCCCGCTGCTTCTGTGACCATTTTCACACATCTCTCCACACTTTGAGTGTGGGAAGGCCACTTCGGCACCTGCATTGGAGTCTCTTTAAGGTTTCTCAATTCTTGGCTAATTAGACTTGTTGTCAATGGTGGCTCTAAGACTTCCAAACTCAAGTCAACCAATTCTGACAATTTGGTGGCATTGACGTTTATTGGGGGAACTTTTCTTGAATGAAACGAACAGTCTCCCAACTGGTCGTCATCTATTAGCGTTCCTCTAATCTTTAGAATGACTTCTACAGCCTCGGTTCGGAGATTGGTACATTGACTGCAAAGCATTGCTTGCAAAACTGCTTCTGATCGAGCATACCAAGCGGACCTTCTTGCCACAGGTAACACGATGTCCCTCACTACCTTCCTCTGTGTTCTTACTAGCCGCAATTGAAACAAAAGGTGATTGGGCCCATCCACCCACATAGGATTAAGTTTCACACTAAACCACTGGGGAAGATAAACTCCAATAATAAATTCAACAATTAACCTCAAATTCTTCAGCACTTTGCCCTTCAATTCGTGTTTGGAAATCCAAATCCTGCAGAAACGAAGAGCTGTAGTTAACCAACGGCTGTGACTGACAGGTCCAATCTCCAAGAGAGCCAATGACTGAGGCACTTCTCCTGATCTTATTGCTTGGGTAATACGATAAGCATAGGATTGATCTGTGCTGAGATCTTTGATGACTCCTTCAGACAACGCCGGAAGGGGAGGGCCAACTTCGACCTTTGGAAAGGTTGTATTTATTTCTAGTTGTGTTGCTTCATCCAGCATGATGCCAAGGGAACCTGACCACTTGTTGTTGCTCTTTGTAGGACCATCAAGTTCCTGGATGAGATGACGAAGAGGTAGCTCGCCTGTATGTAAATCACATACAATCCAAACAAGTCTTCTTCCTAGTTTTTTCTCTAAATGCGTCATTACACCCCCCTGCCATCCGGTGTTCACTGCAGTTGAATCTCCACCAACAGCCTGCAGTGAACTGCCAAGTCCTCTCTCCTGAACCCAACATAAAATATGATCAGCAATGACCTCTGCATGTTTCTTCCCTTCTACTTCAGTTTCGGGAGCAAAGTGAAACAAAAACCGACCACCAGGCTCAGAACAGACAGAGTAGTGTTCTTCTTTGATGAGACCTGGAAACTTTCTGTTCACTCCCTCTACTTCTAGCAAAACTTTTGTGTCATCTATTCTTCCATCAAACAAAAGACAGGAGAGCCCTCCCTCGCTTAAATCTTTTTCATGCTGATCAGATATTTCCTTCATTATTTTTTCTTGTGCTCTTCTAATTTTATTATGATCTATCACCAAAGATACATCCTCTCGGCTGATGAGGCCTGCATCTATCCAAGCGGCAGTTGCAATTTCTGCAGCCTCACGAAGTCCAGCATGGTGGCGAATACTAGCTAAAGCAATGTTTGAAATATTTCTTGTGTTGTATTTCATTTTCTTTGGTAAAGGTTCAGATGGCTCTTTGGAACTATCATCTGATGTTGCTTCCTGTTCATCAGAAGAACTATCAAAGAAGTGATAAACATCTTGACACAGCTCTTCCTCTCTTTGGATGGCTTCTTCACTCTTCATTTTCTTCTTTTGTTCCCTCTCTCGGATTTGTTCTCTCTTCTTGGCATTAGCAATCTGCTTCTTTGTTTCTGAATAATCTATTGAACCCATTTGCATACTTCCTTGGCCTTCTGCCTTTGTCCTCTGTGCCTTTATAAATTCAAGCTCTAAAACAGGGATCTTCTTTTCACGAGGACAACCACAATCAATGTGGGAATTATTTTCTCTCTTACCTGAGTGAGAACAGTTGGATTCAGAACATAATTGTATGGAGCACTTGCAGGTCAAAATGTCAAACAGAGTATCAAGTGTGTGCAGAAATTCATTTTTCCTGGCCAAGTTTCCTTTACCAAGTGATGTTTCAACTGCTTTGTGCCATAATTTCGTTAGTTTTAGCTCAATAGTTCGACACTGATTAATCACAGGTGGTTTGAATAGTGCATTAGCTTTTGTCCATTGATGCAGAAGAGGGACTATCATGTCATTTATGAGTTCTTTATCTGTATAGTTCCTTCTGTCCTTTGCATTTTTTTCTCGAAGGAGTAACCCTAATCTTAGCATGTCTCTCACTGTTGGAAGTTCTGATACAGGAAGCTCCTTCCCTTTACCAACTAGCAGGCTCAAGTGGGTTGACAACTGACTTCTTGTCTTCAATTTTGACATTTTCACACTATCTGACAAATAGAAAAATATTTCAATGTTTCATAATTCAATTGTTGTTTCAAAAAATATCAATTTGTTTATCAAAAATGCTGTAACAGAAATAACATAATAATTTCTTAGAACATAATGTTTTATACAATGATATAAGTAACTGCGACAATCAATATGCCCTACTTACAATAATTAAAATGTAGAATTCGTCTGGTAGAGTAGGTGCAAGTGCAATGAGAGCAAACCACTGTCTATGATATCTAGAAGGAGAGTGAGCCGGGCGCCTTATCCTCACGCTTGGTACAAGTCAAAACAAGAATTAAACTGTCCCACACGGAGAGCCTGTTCATGTTCATGTTCTGACATGCATATTGTACACAAGCGATAGAACCATAAAATACTCCATAATCCATATGCTTACATGAGACGTTACGAGTTGGGGATTTAGAATATAGTTATACGTCTACCCAGATCCCAACAGGTAACAACAATAAAAAACAAACAAAGACAATCGGACTATAAAAGGGTAGACAAAGGATGCGAGTTTTCGTTGTATATAATAGAGTACCATAAATCCCTTAACAAAATATTCAGCTTATAAATTACCCTTAACCAAACTTAACCTAAACATTAACAGTATATACATATTAATAAACATAAAACAATCTTGAAGCAAGTGGACGTGGGGGAGTTAATACAAGATACTAAGTACTTAAGTGAGGAGCTGAGATGGCTGACGAGTAAGGCTGAGTATTGTAGAAGACGGTAGGTAGTCACTGCACGTAGGTTTAGAGGATAGATGATCCTGTGGTCACTTCCCAGAGCCAAGTCCTCTCTCCTCGAATTGGAGCTGACAAAGAAGACTTTGAGGAGGTGACGCAACAACCAGGATATGGAGAAGGGAAACCCGGAGTGGTAACTAAGACGAGTCATACTCGTGTCTCGTCCCTAGATGGCGTTGCTCGTGGTGCTGGGTAGGTAGATCAGGACAATAGATAAGCGTGCTTCGTGCTGGGTGGAGGGGTTCGTAACAAGATTAATTAATATCAAGTGAATAATTCTAATCAAGTCTCATTAATTTGTTGAAATACTGATATTTGAAACTTTAAGGTATAATTGATGTAGGTGAGGGTTATTTCAATTCATTTTTGTTTGCTAATCTCAAGTTTAGACATAAAGAGGCACAATATTTTGACTACCAAATTTGATTTTTAACATGTTGACAAAATTGACACACCCTATGCTGATGTTATGGCTAATCAAGGAGAAGGAATGAGGTAGTAGGAGACTAGAACTAAACTCGGGGGAGTCAGGAAAATAATAGTTACAGTTTGGGTTGGTGTAACCCAGTGAGTTTTGTAGAAAGGCATCAGGATCGATGTGAGGGAGTATTGTGTCGACACCATGGGTAAAGGGGGTGTAACACATACGATCTAATTTATCTAAAGGATGTACCCCTCTTCCTCCTCCCCTTCCTCTTCCTCCTTCTTGCCCTCATCCTCCTCCTCTTTCTGTACCCCATTTTCCTCCATTCCTCCTCCTCATCGTTTTCCTCCTCCCCATCTCCTATTCACTCATCACCCTGATTCCTACCGATGAGAAAACAAAGCGAAACAAAGACACTAATTATTCTCTCTCTCTGCTATACACCATGTATATTCTCCCTTCTAATTCTCTCCTCGTTCACTTGTTCTATCTGTATTCATCATGAGAGAGACAGTGACGTGTGAATTAAGGAACAGGGTCTACCTATGTTTCTCATTAATCGGCCTGTCTCTATCTCTCTCTTATCTCTCTTATTTCTCTCTCTTCCAAACTTCTACTTTTCTTTGTCTCTTAATTTCTCTTTTATTTGTTTCTCCCAATCTCTTATATTTCTATTTTTTTCTCTTGCTCTCTCTATCTCTTGATTTCTCTAAATATATGTTTTTTCTCTTTATCTCTAACTCTTTTTTTTATTTCTGTTCCTCTCTTATGTCTATCATATTTCCATTTCTTTCTTTCCCTTCTCTCTCTAACTGTATTTTATTTCTATCATCTCTCCCCCTCTCTTCTTTCTCTCTCATTTTCTGACATTTTCTCTTATTTCTGTCTGTGTCTGTTTATCGTTATCCTCTCTCCCTCTTGCATCCTTCCCTGGTCCTCCAATTACTTCCTCTTATCCTCTACAAGAAATAATATAATTGGGAACCTCTGCCTTTATTCTATTATCCTATTTATTACTGATTTATTCTGTCTCCATTCTTCTTCTTCTTCTTTCTTCTTTCTTCTCTGTGCACAATTTTCTTCTTTAATAACTGTTTCCTTCTGAGTTGACTAGTTAATGGGTTGGGTTGGGTTAGCTCCTACATTATTTTTTTTTGTAGATAAGTAAGAGGTGAGAGAAGATTAGAGGTTAGGGTTGTGTCATGGGTTAGTTACTGTTTGTCGGTACAGGCACTAGACAACCTACCCTGTCCCATATATGGGTGTTTTAAGGGCCTTATTTCATATTCCGCCGACCCTAGTGGCGGATGCTGGTCTAGGGAGGTTTTCTATTGCCTGGCCGTATAGATCGGGGGTGGTAATAATCTTTTTAGATTTGTTAACTTATTGGGAACCATGTATGGTGGTTGTCTTTGTTTGGTAGGAGTCTTTGAAGGAGTTCTTGCTCTGATCGTTCTATCTTTTGCCAGACTCTGCTAGCCAGGGTGTGCAGCTGCTGGTTGATGGGTTTCATTCTCAGGTCTCTTTGTATCTCGGCTGTGGTTCTGGTGAAGGGGTATCTTTCACCTGTGACGAATCTCAGGGTTTCATTTTGGACCACCTGTAATTTTAATACTTGAGTGGTGCTCATAGTATGAAGAGGTATTGCTGGGTAAGTTATTATCAGTATGATAAATGATGTAACCAGGCGGAGTTTTATTTCCTCAGGAAGCGCGTTAAAGCGGTATAGTTTTTTTCAGTTTTCTTCTTGCCTTTTCCTTCCTGGTGTGGACATGATGGGAGTAACCTGTCGTGGATATATGCAGGCCCAGGAGGGTGCCTCTGCTTTTGTATTCTATCTGGGCATTATTGGTTACTAATGGATGGGTTTTCCTTCTGCATAAAGGTATCACTGTGAATTTCGGGAGACTGGTCCTCTGAACCTCCCTACACCACGACCTCCCTACACCACGACCTCCCCACACCACGACCTCCCCACACCACGACCTCCCCACCCCACTACCTCCCCCACCCTACTACCTCCCCCACCCCATCTCCCCACTTTAGGACAATTTCCCTAGACCAGCACCATGACGTCAGCCAAGACTAATATAAAACACAAATAACACTACACCGATAACGCTATCACGGAGGGGGGGGGTAACGCCATCACGGGGAGGGGGGGGAACTACACGCCCCTCTTCCCCTTCTGTATTGTTGATGTGTGTTATATGACCATGTTGATGGCTGGCGAATGTTCACACCAAGTTTTATGTGAGTTAATATTTCGAACATATACGAGGCAGCCATTGTTTAAGGTGTTATGTAGGGGTGGAGGCGGGCTGAGAGAGAGAGAGAGAGAGAGAGAGAGAGAGAGAGAGAGAGAGAGAGAGAATTAGCTCATATCTAAAAAATGTTTGTCATTTTTCTTATTCAATCACAACACCGTAATTTCCTATTTTACTCAAACTAAAAATCACTGGAGTGTGGGAAAAAAATAACAAAATCACAGCTACTTTCCGCCTGTGATCGCTCGACGTGTTTTAATATCCCAGTTTCCACCCACGACCTTTGTAAACACAGAAGAGCAGACCTGGCGGACGTATGATGTTTCTGCCACTTGTGTGTTTATATTATATTAAATGTCGTACACTTTGGTATATATTAATTACAAAAGATGTGGTTATAAGTTCTGAAATACCAACATGGTCAGGATATTGCGTAGCTTTTAACGTGGGTTTTGGTGTCGGGAAAAGTAACGCAATAAGTGGAAATGTGGTTAAGTAGAATTAAGTAAAATAGACTTATAAATGTTTTTCATGTAAAGTGATAGATTATGATTATCAAGTTCCTTAAATACTTAGGTACTTAATAACAAGGATGAGTTGACATAATAAAAAAAAATTTTGCCTAGAATATTTTCCTGGGTAAAGTGTCACCTGACTGGGTAAGGAAGGACCTAACCTAACCTAACCTATCCTATCCTAACCTCTTGGGTAGTATAAAACATCCTTGCGGTATAACATAAAGATTTAAGGCTACATTCAACATCATTCAACATCCAGTAAAGGTTATAACACGTTTGAATTATAATAGTAGACCTTTTGCTATTTAATTTTACCAGGATATACCATTGTGTCAGTGTATAGATTACTCTCGTATGATAATTACATAGAAAGTGTATTTAATCCTCCGATATAATTAGATAGTGTGGCAGTGGTGGAATTACTTAGATCAGCGGTAGAGTTGGGTCTCGTCTTTCAACCTCACGTGTCTGTATGATGGCTAAGTCGTTTTGCTAATAAGTTATTCAGGCGTAAATCACTACTTTTTTCTGCTGATATTTGGTGCTGTATGTCGTTATTGCTTTGAAGATCTTTGGCGTTATGTTATTAGTGTTCTTCAATAACTAGGGTCTTGACGCGCGTAACGAGATTAATAATTACACTGGTTCATCATTCAGTTACTGTTGAGAAATAGATCGCCCTGTACTTACGAATTTATCAGGATATATTAATTGCCTTGTTCATGCTAGTGGTGATTGTAGTGGTGATGATAGTGGTGATGGCGGTGATGATGATAAGAGAGAGAGAGTAATGAGGGTTTAGTTAAAGACTGCCGCCAGATAAACACAACCACCATCCATTTAACTGCCTTAGAGGAATAACATTAATAAGTGATAATTATGACACTATTTCTGTAAGAGCTGATGTTAACAGTGTCATGTGTCATTAAATATTGATCTAAATCATCTTCTGTTGAGATGAGACCAATAATGAACTGTAATTAATAGAAATACTTTATAAGGCAACTTAAATCTAAGTGCTGAGTGTATAAGTAAAAGTTGAGTCTCCCTTTAAATGCCTCGCCGCCCTCGTGTTGTGGTAATCAACGTAAAAGGAATTATATAAAGCGATTCCAGGGGAGAAAGTCAGAGTGGACGAGGGTGAGAGCGGCCCCCCCCCCTCTCAACTGGCTAATGTAAGCAAACAACAGCTGTTAGGGACCCTTCTCTCCTCCGACACATTCTATCTGGCAGTGTTATATTTGGGGTCATTGTTCACGCCGGGACCCCGTGTAATGTTCAACACCATTAATACGTCACGACCACACTTGTATTTTATTTGGCCCTAAAGAAATATATATATATATATATATATATATATATATATATATATATATATATATATATATATATATATATATATATATATATATATATATATATATTCATGTAAATCCACAATAAACGTGGATAAGATAAATCTTGATAAAATCACACGGGAAAATGGAAACAACGGAGTACCTTAGCTTTCGTCTTTATTCAAGACATCTTCAGAGGCAACTGGATTACATGGACAGAGAGAGGCTTAAATATACAGGGTGACCTAAAAACATGAGGTCAGGTCATAATGATGACATCCACTAATCCCCACACCAACACACACGTAAAGGAGCTTAAGAGAAGGGTGGTGACGTGACTAGCCAGGTCAGGTCAGAAAAAAGGGACCCACAAAATAACTATCATACATCTAGATCAAAGGTTTTCAAAGCATTTTTAACCTTGGGCCACTGACAAATAAATTTATGTAACATATTATCAGTTTTGAACTGACCATCACTAAGGTTTATTGATTTTAATTCCTTAATCAAACTAGCTCCAACCAGAAGTCTTTCTGTGACACAAGATGATTTGAATACTTCTAAGCTTTTTTCCCAAGCAATGGGGTGATTATTATTCCTACCATGAACGAACAAGGCACTGCTTTCAGATGCAGTTCTGATATTATACTTATGTTGTTTGATTCTGAGTTGCAGTGTTTTTCCTGTCTGACCTACATGTAGCAAATGTAAGCTTAGGCTTACATTCATTAGAGAGGCGTAGAGTTAGGGGAGATATAATAGAGGTGTACAAGTGGGTAAGTGGGATTAACAAGGGTAAAATGGAAGATGTTCTGAAGCTCAGTAATAACGAAATAACTAGAACAAATGGCTTTAAATTAGATAAATTCCGATTCAGAAAGGATATAGGCAAGCACTGGTTTGGTAATAGAGTTGTGGATATGTGGAATAGGCTACCGAGTGCTATAGTAGCATCGGGGACGCTAGGGAGCTTCAAGACGAAGTTGGATAGGCACATGGAAGTGCTGGGATGGGTGTGAAAGGGATCTGCCCTGTATGGGCCAGTCGGCCTCCTGCAGTATCCCACTTTATTATGTTCTTATATAGTGTATAAATGAGGCACCGCCTCTGGTTGGTTATCTTTAAGAGAACCTTCGCCTCACGGAAGGGAATGAGGATTGTTCAAGGAAAATTGGATTATTTCCCCTGAAGTCTGGGCACCTACTGTATTGTCTTTTCCCGCCACCCCTCGTTTTTATTATTATATTAACAACGTTTTCAAATATATATATATATATATATATATATATATATATATATATATATATATATATATATATATATATATATATATATATATATATTATATATATAATTTCTACAGTTTCAAAGACAGTAGACGGTGGTCGTGCACCGTCTCCCGGAATAATTGTTGTAGTTAAACATTTAAATACTATTGGTGGTCATCACAGACACACGACTGTCATGTCAATAGTTCATAGTTGAGGCACAGCTGTGACATGTGTATGACGTCACAGCATAGCCGTATTATCCGTCAGCAATATTTACGATTCAGTCGTAACTACAATAACAACGAGCCGTACGGGACATGATGAAGCATAAACTGTAACAACCTGAATAGAGATGTCGAGACTTCAACCTCAACCGTGATGTATACATAGTGGCCTAACCTAACCTAACGTAACCCCTCCAGGCAGCGTTAGGGTGTTTAATCATCAGGTCAAATAAGGGAGTGTGTCTAATCTTCACGTGTACAAGATAACGACATAAACAAAAGACGCACAACATGGTGACGTAAGGATGACGTAAGCGTGACGTAATCGGTAGGCTGTCGTGAGAGGCCCGCCAGATGGCGTGTTGAGGGGTGTCTGGGCTTTTTCTGTTATTGGTAAAAGGCCAGAGTGGTGGTCTGAAGGAGGAGGTGGTGGTGGTGGTGGTGTTGGAGGAAGAAGAGGGGGAGGAGGGGTGGTGGTGGTGTTGGAGGAAGAAGAGGGGGAGGAGGGGTGGTGGTGGTGTTGGAGGAAGAAAGAGGGGAGGAGGGTGGTGGTGGTGTTGGAGGGAAGAAAGAAGGGAGGAGGGGTGGTAGTGGTGTTGGAGAAGAAAGAGGGAGGAGTGGTGAGTGGTGTTGGAGGGATGAAGTGGTGTTGGAGGAAGAAAGGGAGGAGGGGTGGTGGTGGTGGAGGAAGAAAGAGGGGAGGAGGGGGTGGTGGTGGTGTTGGAGGAAAGAAAGAGGGAGGAGGGGGTGGTGGTGGTGTTGGAGAGAGAAGAAGGGGGAGGAGGGGTGGTGGTGGTGTTGGAGGGGAGGAGGTGGTGTTGGAGGAAGAAGGAGGAGGGTGGTGGTGGTGTTGGAGGAAGAAGAAGAGGGGAAGGAGGGGTGGTGGTGGTGTTGGAGGAAGAAGAGGGGGGAGGAGGGGGTGGTGGTGAGTGTTGGAGGGAAGAAGAGGGAGGAGGGGATGAAGTGGTGTTGGAGGAAGAAAGAAGAGGGGAGGAGGGGTGGTAGTGGTGTTGGAGGGGGAGGAGGGGTGGTGTTGGAGGAAGAAAGGGGGAGGAGGGGTGGTGGTGGTGTTGGAGGAAGAAGAGGGGGAGGAGGGGTGGTGGTGGTGGAGATGGTGGAGAAAGAATAGGAGGGGATGAGATGGTGGTGGAGAAGGAAGAGGAGGAGGTGGTGATGGTGGTGGGGGAAGATAAGGGTAAAGAGGAGGAGGAGGAGGAAGAAACTGAAGAGGAAGAAAGCAGGAAGAGGGGAGTGAAGAAGAAAAGAGGGAGGAAGAGAAAGAAGAGGAGGAGGAGATGGAAAACAAGAAGGAGGAGAGTAAACAAGGAAGAGTAGAGAGAGTTAACGAGAAGGAGGGAGGAAAGGTAATCATCAGGAAACAGCAACAAACTCCCCTTCCATCTTCACTTCCATTACTCTTTCCTCTCATCTCTCTTACTACCTTATTTATTCTTTTCTTTATCTCTTCTTCTTTATATACTTCTATCATTCTCTCTCTCTCTCTCTTTCTCATTCTTTAACGTTTGAACAGTTATCATCCGAAGTTGAATTCTTGCGTTTATCATCTACATAAAGTTCTCTCTCTCTCTCTCTCTCTCTCTCTCTCTCTCTCTCTCTCTCTCTCATCTTCCCTCACCTCTCATCTTCCCTCACCCAGTCGCGCATCAGGTCAGGTCAGGTCAACACGGCTGGCCAGACATATTCTCCGATCTAAAGTGTTATTGGTGGGGACATACTCGCTGTGTGGGAGCGGGAATTTGACAATGTGTCCGTGAATATCGGATGTCACCTTAAGCATTGCCACCCAAGGTTTCTTCTCATCCCCGACGGCATAAATTGTAAATATTCCGTGTGTTCACCGGCGTTCTCCAAGTGAGTGGTGACCCATTGCTGGGTCAGTGGTGGGATAATGAGGAGGCTCGGCGCTAAGGTCAGTGTCGTTAGGCCTGCTTTGACAGGGGTGGTCCCGAGACTATCGCCCCTATGGGGCCGAGAGTGCTGCCCATGCGGTCGCCCCCCCCCCCACCCACCATAGTAACGGACACTTAATGTAGGGTCTC
>NW_024718334.1:0-1494 GCF_018991925.1 Homarus americanus | reverse complement strand
TTCCACTATCCCTGGACCAGTACACACATTCCACTATCCCTGGACCAGTACACACATTCCACTATCCCTGGACCAGTACACATATTCCACTATCCCTGGACCAGTACACATATTCCACTATCCCTGGACCAGTACACATATTCCACTATCCCTGGACCAGTACACACATTCCACTATCCCTGGACCAGTACACATATTCCACTATCCCTGGACCAGTACACATATTCCACTATCCCTGGACCAGTACACACATTCCACTATCCCTGGACCAGTACACACATTCCACTATCCCTGGACCAGTACACACATTCCACTATCTCTGGACCAGCACACACACATTCCACTAATATCCCCTGACCAGCACAATATATTCCACTATCCTCGATTCAGTACACACATTCCACTATCCCTGACCAGTACACATTCCACTATCCTGACCAGTAATAATACATTCCACTATTCCCTGACCAGTACACATATTCCACTATCCCTGGTTCATACACATATTCCACTATCCCTGGACCAGTACACATATTCCATTCATCCCTGGACCAGTACACATATTCCACTATCCTGGACCAGTATACATATTCCACTATCCTCGTCCGTGTGTCATATTGTTTCTGGCCACCATAACCATGAGGTACTTTTTTAATGTGTGTCTATGGTTGAACATGTTTGTGTGTTTGTTGTATGGGTTGAACATGTTTGTGTGTTTGTTGTATGTGGTTGAACATGTTTGTGTGTTTGTTGTATGTGGTTGAACATGTTTGTGTGTTTGTTGTATGTGGTTGAACATGTTTGTGTGTTTGTTGTATGTACATGAACACATTTGTTGTATGTGGCTGAACATGTTTGTGTGTTTGTTGTATGTGGCTGAACATGTTTGTGTGTTTGTTGTATGTGGTTGAACATGTTTGTGTGTTTGTTGTATGTACATGAACACATTTGTTGTATGTGGCTGAACATGTTTGTGTGTTTGTTGTATGTGGTTGAATATGTTTGTGTGTTTGTTGTATGTGGCTGAACATGTTTGTGTGTTTGTTGTATGTGGCTGAACATGTTTGTGTGTTTGTTGTATGTGGTTGAACACGTTTGTGTGTTTGTTGTATGTGGTTGAACATGTTTGTGTGTTTGTTGTATGTGGTTGAACATGTTTGTGTGTTTGTTGTATGTGGCTGAACATGTTTGTGTGTTTGTTATATGTTGTTGAACATGTTTGTGTGTGTTTGCTGTATGTGTGGCTGTGCCCATGTTTGTGTATGTATGTGGCTGAACATGTTTGTGTGTTTGTTGTATGTGGTTGAACATGTTTGTGTGTTTGTTGTATGTGGTTGAACATGTTTGTGTGTTTGTTGTATGTGGTTGAACATGTTTGTGTGTTTGTTGTATGTGGCTGAACATGTTTGTGTGTTTGTTGTATGTGGTTGAACATGTTTGTGTGTTTGTTGTATGTGGTTGAACATGTTTGTGTGTTTGTTGTATGTGGTTGAA
>NW_024718333.1:0-60315 GCF_018991925.1 Homarus americanus | reverse complement strand
ATATATATATATATATATATATATATATATATATATATATATATATATATATATATATATATATATATATATATATATATATATATACAGTGGTCCCTCGGTTAACGAACGGTTCGATTAACGAATTACCTCCCACAAGGATCTTCAATTCGGTTAACGAACAAAACTTCGATTAACAAAATCCTTACGAACATCACGTTTTCTTGTGAGCATCAGCTGATCAGCTGATGGGCTAGTCTGCCAATACTGTAATCTGTTCTATGTTTACATTCATTCCAGTGGAGTAAATATCAAGAAAGTGCTCCTTAATATTTTTGCATTTTTTGTATTAAAAGTATTAGTCATTTTAAAATTTAGTTAACATATTGATAATATATGCAGTACAGGGAACTAGTTATTTGTGCGCCCATCAGCCACTTGACTCACCCATCGGGCGTCAGTTTGGCTTTGTTTACAGTGGAGTGAACATCGATTTTGTTGGTGTCTTGAATATTTGCATTTTTACATTAAAATTATTGGTCATTCTGAAATTTATTTAACATATTGATAATATATAGCTCAGTTAAAACATCTAATAATTACTTAAATACGTAATATTAGGAGGACATGTCGCTACCTGACATTTAATTGCAATTCTCAAAACCCCCTCCCGCACCCTCCATCACGTGCATTGCTACAAGGAGGTAGTGGTAGAAATTAGGTACCGTTATAGCTGGGCTGCTTTGAAAATTTGGCCTAGGGGCGGCATAGAAGTGAAATCCAGCCCTGTCAAATATATTGTGAAATCACTGGATGTCCAACCACTAATTATTAACCAACACAGACGAACACTTACACTTTATTATCATAACACAATGAACATAGTAAATAATACATTTCATAAATATGTGTAACAATATAAAAACAACAATAAAAGAAATAAAACATACATGTGATAAGTGTTCTTCAGCATTAATGTGTGGCTAAGCAAAATGGGTCATTTCACTGTAACACGCTAATTCATTCAGCCCTGGCTACAGTGCTGCGTTGTCACATCTCATACCCGAATCCTCACACATTCCAGGCTGTGGTACATTCATGTAGAGGCAAATATACATTCTACAAACATTGCATGCCCAGTACTTGTCAACAGTGCCTAATGGCTAAAGCTAACCAGTGGCAAAGTGTATAAGTAACAAGGCATATCTGCTATAGGATAGTACCATAGACTTGTCACTCTCATTTTTTCACAAATGGTTCACCAGAACTACTCCATATTCAAAGTAGCAGAAGTTGAATTGGGAGGAGTCCTGTCTCCAGTTTCCTAACTTTTATGGATGTCTGAAGTTCTGTGAAGCCTTGAATCAAGTGGAGAGTTCCTGGGAATCAAGTGGAGAGTTCCTGGGAACCTTAGATTTTAATTCAATTCATGCAAATACAGTACAGTATATGATTTATCAGAACCACTGAATTAGAAAAAGAACTTCTGGTTAAAAATACAGTCTGAGAGTGAGTCCCATAAGCATGACACCTAGTTAAGGATAATGGTATGAATATAGTTACTACACAAGACACAGTGTGATGACAGCTACAACACAAGACACAGTGTGAGGACAGCTACAACACAAGACACAGTGTGAGGACAGCTACAACACAAGACACAGTGTGAGGACAGCTACAACACAAGACACAGAGTGATGACAGCTACAACACAAGACAGTGTGATGACAGCTACAACACAAGACACAGTGTGAGGACAGCTACAACACAAGACAGTGTGATGACAGCTACAACACAAGACACAGTGTGAGGACAGCTAACATGTTGGATCACTCACCGTAACATTACCATGAGCTGCATAGCCGTTGAAAGTGAAAGGAATGTCGAGTGAGGCTTCTTCAGGAGCATACAGAGGCTTTTGTCTGGCTGCTGACACCCAGGCAGTATTGTTTTCACCATCCACGATCCTCACCTTGAACAATTACCGACAAAATTAATGAAAATAATTTGTATATAGATCCTAATTTTCATTTACATCATATTCTCTATCAACATTCATTATTTTCTCTTGTACTGTTCCTGCATACACTTTCACAAATCATATGTATTCAACTGAAACAATGATTATCTCTCAGTACCATATGTCTGCAGACCATATTCTTACAAAATTCACTGTCTTTTATTCATATCTGAAAAAAAATCAAGCAAATTCACAGCACTATCCCCTCTGTACTCTATCTTGGTGACTGTGAAGTGAGTTTTGCTATGTTTTTGTGACTGTAAAGTGCTTTGTCTTGTTCACATCATGTGAGCAGTGGTGGCCATTATCACTGTTTTTACATTTTGTGACTGTGAAGTGAGCAGTGTTCTTAATGATGTGGAGAATGTTCTTTAACTGTTTTGTAGTGCTAGTTCTATTCCAATATTTTTTTTCGATGACACATATGGCCTTGTCTGCTGTCTTATTAACAAGGTTTCTATATTGTAGGAGGATGGCTAACTCCAATGGGTGAACTTGTTCATGCCCAGCTGCTAAGTATAAATAGCTAATTAATACAGCAGATAACTGCTCTATGGAGACCAATTGTGCTATGTGTTAGATGTTCTGGGTAATAAGTTCTATATACAGGAGAGAACACAAACACCTGTATAGTTTTGTAGGTTCGGTTTACTGGATAAGAGTATGTACACAGAGGTGGGTAGCACTGCTCCCTAGCTAAGGTCCGGGTCAACTACCATAGACGACGTATGGCAAGTGATACATTAGCAGCTTCCATACGTCGCCGGGCACATTAATTAAGCGTGTGGGATATGGTAATAACATTGCCACACGCTGCTAGCTAGGCTGAATAAATATAAATGGAGCACATACATAATATACGTACACCTCCCTCCCCCCTATACGCTCATAGCAAAGTCTTGAGCGGACCTCTTCTTCTGGATCCGTTCTGAGCGTCGAGGGACTTCATCACTGGGAAGGGTGTGGGACTCAACACTGGTGGCGGGGCCAGCAGAAGGCAGTGTTACGGGGCGGAGAAAACGGCGGTTCCTCCACCACACGCGACCACTGGGTAACCGCACCTGGTAGTCCCGTGACCTGCCGAGACCCATGACTACGCCTACTTTGTCCCAACGTAGGGAGGTCGGGTCCTGAACACGGACTTGGGTACCGACACTCAACCTGGGGAGGGAACGGGCGTGGTCGTTGTAGCGGGCGACGACGTCCTGAACACGTTCGGCGGCTCGGCGATCACAATCCTCTGTCTTGGCCTGCCACTCCTTGGAGAAGGATTGAGGGTGAGCAGGGACACAAGAACGAAGGGGGGCGTCCATACAAAACCTGGGCAGGGGAACGTCCCGTGTAGTTAGGTGTGTTGCGGAGTTCAAGAAGACCCCGGTCGAAGGCCTCACAGTCAATATTCCCAAAAGGGGCCACCTTAAGGATGAGGTTCTTCAGGGATTTGACAGCAGCCTCAGCGTGGCCGTTGGACTGCGGGTAATGGGGCGATGACAACACATGCCGGACTCCCCATCGGTCAAGGAACACAGCAAAGTCCCGGCTTGTGAACTGGGGCCCTCCGTCAGTTCGCAGGCGCACAGGCACGCCCACGTCACGGAAGTAGTGGCGGAACTTGGTGATGGTGGCGGCACACGTCGTGTCATTACCGCACTTGATGACAACCGGCCAACCAGAGAGACGGTCGACGATAACAAGGAAGGACTTTCCTGACACAGAGAAAAGTCGGCCGACACAGACTCAAAGGGGCGGGTGGGGTTGTCTTCACTCATGAAGGGTTCCTGCTGCTGGCTGGGTTGTAATACTTGGCAGGGCTCACACGCACGGACAACATTGGAGATGTCGGAGGTGATGCCGGGCCAGAACACAGTCTGTCGTGCACGTCGTTTGGTGGCCTCATCTCCACGGTGACTGTCGTGAAGGCGAGCCAAGACATGGGGACGTGATGCAGCAGGGACAACTACACGTGCTCCGTACAGAACAAGGTCTCCGTCGCAGTAGAGTTCATTGTGGAGTTTCCAATACGGGAGCAGGGTGTTGTGAAGATCGTAGCGGTTGCTAGGAAATCCATTCCTCACACACTCGACGAGTCGGACGTAGGAAGGTCATCTCAGGCCGCTGTTCGAAGGTCCTCCATTGCCTTGTCGTCATCTGGTGACAGGTCCGAACGAAGGGATTGGACGGCGTGTAGAGTGACCACAGTCCTGACGGAAAGAGCGAGGTCGGCGTCTAGCACATGGTCTTCTGGAGTAGGGCGGCTTATAGGACAGCGGGATAAGGCATCAGGGATGCAGAGCTCCTTACCAGAACGCCACACTGCTGTGAAGATGTACGCCGAGAGCTTCTCTTTCAGACGCTGTAGGAGAGGGTTCTCAACGGCGTCCAGCGCGTAGTGGTTGAGGATCGGGACAAGCGGGCGCTGGTCGGTCAGTGTTGCAGGCCTATAAGGTAAAACCTGCACTTGGACATCGCCCAAACCACAGCCAACAGCTCTAACTCAATAGTGGCGTAGCGCGTCTCGGTATCAGAGAGGAAACGCGAGCCACACTGGACGAGCCGGAACTGCCCTCCACCTTGATCCTGCAATAGGGCGTATCCCACGCCGTACAAGCGTGAGGCATCTGTTTGCAGAACCGTCGGCAAGGCTGGGTCAAACGTGGCGAGGACAGGTGGACTAGACAGGGCCTGTTTTACTTGCTGGAAGGCCTTGTCGTGGTCGGGGGTCCACAGGAATGTCCTCTTGGGGCTCATCAGGGGCGAAGTGGTTGGGCAGCTGCGGAGATGTCCGACGAAAACTCTGCTAACTGGTTGACGAGACCGATAAAGGACCTCAAGTCGGTGAGGTTAGCAGGTGTGGGAAAATCCGTGATGGCGCGGACCTTTTCCGGGTCAGCTGCGATACCATTATCTGAGAGGGTGTACCCGCAAAAGTCCACTGAAGAGCTGGCCAGAACAAACTTGTCGGCCTTTAGGGTGATGCCGTGTTTCCGGCACCTGGTGAGTACCTCGTAGATACGGCAGAGGTGGTCCATATATTCCTCGTCGTACACGAGTATGTCGTCGACCACTTTCACGCAGTTTGCCAAACCTTGTAGAGCCATATCACCTCGAAGACAGAAAGCGTCTCCTGTAGCGGCGAATCCCATGGGGCCACGGCAATAACTGTAACGTCCAACGTCCATGCGGGGTGATGAAAGTTGTAAGTGGTCGGTCTTCTTCGGCCAGCTCTATCTGCCAGTATCCACACAGGGCGTCCATCGTCGTGAAGAAGCGCGCCTTCGGGTTCACACTGCGTATAGCTGCAAAGGGCGTGGGAGAAGGGTGCGCAGGACGAGACACCTGGCTGTTGAGCTTGGAGAGGTCAGTGGTGATCCGAACACCACCTTTAGGTTTTGCGACGACAACCATAGGGTGACACCATGGAGACGGTTCATCGCCGGTTGGTGCAATAATTTCTTGGGCGACCATGGAGTCCAGCTCGTTTTTGACCGCCTCGCGGAAGGCCAGGGGAACCAGTCGAGGGGTGTAAATAGCGAAGGGCTTCGCGTTGTCCCTCAGGTGGATCCTCATGGGGGGACCTGCCATCTTCTTGAGAGGCTTGGATTCCAGAGCGGACTTGGTCACCAGAACGTCGCTGAATTCCTTCAGGAAGTACTTCCGAGCATCCGAAGGAGAGGTGTCACTGGCAAGAGGCAGGGGTAGGGCGGCAGCAGGGTCGTTGCTGCTCCCTTTTTGCACCCTGTTGGCGTGTCTTACCTCAAGAATAGGTTTGGGGAAGTCCTGGGAGATGATGGCCAACTCCTGACAATGTCTGTAGGACAGCAAAGGAGTCGGGACACCGTTATGCACATCAATCCAGGCTTGACACGACCTGTTGCCAAAGGTGACTTGTGCTTGGAGTGAACCCAGGGCCGGGGTCATCTGTGAACCATCTGCCATAAAGCGGAGATCCTTGGGGGCGGTCCTAGATCACTTGGAGAGAGCCCCAAGCATTGCAAATGCTGGGGACCGATGACTGTAGCATCAGCGCCGGTGTCGGGCAACATCTGCAGACGGGATGACACACTGCGGTAGGTCACAATGACACTGATGTACTGGGGAACTTTGGTCCTGGGACGCGGGGGGGAGCACACATTCCTAATATGGCTCCAGCGTTGTCCAGGGTCGTCGTGCCTCTGATTGGAAGACTGTGGGCGGCCCTCTCTGGTAGAAGGGCGCTGAAGCTTCCGTTGACGCTGTTCCTTGGGTTTGTTGGAAGGGCAACACTTGTCATAGTGGCCCAGACGGCCGCACACATTGCACTGGACGCGTTTGGCTGGGCACCGTACTGTGAGTGACCAGTGGCCCTTACGGTCACAACTGTTGCAGGTAGACTCAGCAGCTGGACATACCTGTGTTCCGTGCTGCTTACCACAGTTGTTGCAAAATGAACCAGGCGTGGACGTGGTGGGCGATGGTGGGCGAAGGCGTAGGAGCAGACTTCTTGTCCTTCTTGTACCGGGAAACAGCGCATACAGCTGTAGGGGGAGCACGGATGGCAGAGGTGGCGCACCTGGCAGCCTCATAGGAGCGACATATCGTCAACACATCCTGAAGAGAAGAGGAAGAGTCGAGGGAGGTGAGGCGTTGGACAAGTTCCTCGTCCTTAACACCCATCAGGATCACCTGCTTCAACTGGGTCTCCTCGCACTGCTGGTGGTGGCCTAAACATATATCTACCTCTTCCGAGGCCCTCTTAAGACGTACATAAAAAGCGTCAAAAGACTCACCCTCCATCTGTCTGCAGCTAAACAATTCCCTCCTGCGCAGAGCTTCATTCTGCTGTCCTTTGATGTGCCGTTGTAGAACGTCCAGTACCTCCTCTACAGACAGCGAAGAGGTTGGGGGTACCTGCAATGTATGTTCTAAGACACGCTGAACTTCCAAGGACAGGCACATACGCAGCTGGATGAGTTGTTTAGGCTGTGACAAACTCTGGAGATCCACCATTGTAGCATAATCAGCCCACCGCCGCCGCCATTCGCGAAAAGTCTGGAAATTTACATCAGGCTCCAAGATGGGCGGCGTTTGAGCTGCTGCTTTAGGTGGGGCTGGGGGGCGTGAAGGAAGCATGGATGAGGTATCTGAACCATTCAGTACCGAGGCAGTGTTAGAGCCAGGGGCTTGGTTAACAGTGAGGCGAGATATCAAGGCTTCAAACCGTGCACTGTCTTCCATTCTCCGTTGGTGGTCTCGTTCTGCCTCTGTTTGCCTTCTGTGCTCATCCGCCAAACGTCTGTGAGCTTCATCCTCGCGTCTCTCATCTCTCATAAACTTCATTAAGGCAATTATCTCTGGAGATAACGCTGAATGTTGAGGTGAAGGGCTGCGCGATGTTGTGGGAGCTGGGGTGTCATGGTCAGCCTGGTCATCCATCTCTGGGGGACTATCATCCGCTTGACTCATCCAGGCGCTGGGTCCACGGCTACGTAAGGCATGAGACATAACTACTTTATCTGTGTACTGTGTCTTAAATCAGTGTTGACCGGTCAGCCCGTCGTATCAACAAGATTTCAGACAAAAAAATTTAATTAAATACACAGATAAGTAGGTTATATATATAGAATATATATAAGAAACCGCGCGGTCAGCAAGTGTTAGTACATGTATGTGTGTGTGTCCCAGGCAGGCAGAGCGTCTCGCCCCAGCTGTGAGGGGGGGTGGAGGCGGCGCTGTGAGGGAGGGGGGTGGAGATAGGAGTAGCTCAGTCGCTCTCTGTAAACGGTCAGAGGAGGGTGCGCTGAGCTCTACACCCCACAAATGCCCAGAACATGCCGTATACCTTGGAAATCCGTTCGAACAAGGTCACACATGAATGGCACGAAAAACACAATGCACTAAACACTTCACAGAAAATCACTGTCACTGACACTGCTCAAAGTTGCGAAATTCTTCGAGGGATGACGCGGGGTTGACCCAAGGCGGGGATCCATCAGCCGGCGTTCCACAAACTTGCACTAATCACTCGTAATAATCCAGTAAAACTACGCACTGCGCCATGTTAGATGTTCTGGGTAATAAGTTCTATATACAGGAGAGAACACAAACACCTGTATAGTTTGTAGGTTCGGTTTACTGGATAAGAGTATGTACACAGAGGTGGATAGCACTGCTCCCTAGCTAAGGTCCTGGTCAACTACCATAGACGACGTATGGCAAGTGATACATTAGCAGCTTCCATACGTCGCCAGGCACATTAATTAAGCGTGTGGGATATGGTAATAACATTGCCACACGCTGCTAGCTAGGTTGAATAAATATAATTGGAGCACATACATAATATACATACATAATACATAATCCAGCATATATAATATACATACAATTATAACACTCGCGACCATGATCATAACAACCACGACTATGATTATAACAACCACGCCCATGATTATAACAACCTCGATTATGATTTTAACAACTACGACTATGATTATAACAACCACGACAATGATTATAACAACCACGAACATGAATATAACAACCACGACCATGATTATAACAAGCACGACCATGATTATAATAACCACGACTATGATTATAATAACCACTACCATAATTATAACAACCACGACTATGATTATAACAAGAACGACCATGAATATAACAAGCACGACCATGAATATAACAATCACGACTATGATAATAACAACCAAGACAATGAATATAACAACCACAACTATGATTATAACAACCACAACTATGATTATAACAACCACGACCATGACGGTAAAAGCAAAACCATTTAATTGGCGATATAAATAACCACGACCATGCTTATAACAATCCATTTACTCATATTAGTAGTAACAACTACTTACTCCAGGCGATTAGTAACAAATCTCACAACCTGATTATAACAACCACGAATATGATTATAACAACCACGAATATGATTATAACAACCTCGACCATGATTATAACAACCACGACTATAATTATAATAACCACGAATATGACTCGTTATAAATTAAACGGCCGCATCACGAGATTAAAACAACCCCGGAATATGATTATATCAAATCAATATGATTTTAAATAAATCACTATTCGATTATAAATAACAATGGATCATGATTAGTAAATAAATTGTAATTTACATTAATTATAACATACACGGCTATGATTATAACAACTGTTTAATTCATGATTATAACAACCACGACCATGAATATAACAACCACGACCATGATTATAACACTCACGACCATGATTATAACAACCACGACTATGATTATAACAACCACGCCCATGATTATAACAACCTCGAATATGATTTTAACAACCACGACTATGATTTTAATAACCACGACCATGACTATAACAACCACGACTATGATTATAACAAGCACGACTATGATTACAACAAGCACGACTATGATTATAACAACCACGACCATGATTACAACAACCTCGACCGTGATTATAACAACCACGACATTGATTATAACAACCACGGCTATGATTATAACAACCACGACAATGATTATAACAACCACGACCATGATTATAACAACCACGAATATAATTATTATAACCACGACCATGATTATAACAACCACGACCATGAATATAACAGCCACAACCATGATTATAAAAACCACGACAATGATTATAACAACCACGATTATGATTATAAAAACCACGACAATGATTATAAGAACCACGAATATAATTATAACCATGACCATGATTATAACAGCCACGACCATGATTATAACAAAAACGACCATGATTATAGCAACCACGCCCATGATTATAACAACCACGAATATAATTATAACAACCACGACCATCATTATAACAACCACGACTATGATTATCACAAAAACGACCATGATTATAACAACCACGACTAAGATTATAACAACCACGAGCATGATTAAAAAACCACGACTATGATGATAACAACCACGACCATGATTATAACAACCACGACCATGATTATAACAACAACGAATATAATAATAACATCCACGACCATGATTATAACAACCACGACCATGATTATAACAACTACGACCATGATTATAACAACCACGACCATGATTATAACAACCAAGACTATGAGATTATAAACAACCACGACCATACTATAACAACAACCACGACCATGATTATAACAAACTATTTTAATCACACGAACAACCACGACCATGATTATAACAACAACGACCATGATTATAACAATCACGACTATGAATATAACAGACACGACCATGAATATAACAACCACGACTATGATTATAGCAACCACGACAATAATTATAACAACCACGAACATGATTATAACAACCACGACCACGAATATAACAACCACGAATGTGGTTATAACAAGGACTACCATGAATATAACAAGCACGACCATGAATATAACAACCACGACTATGATTTTTTCAACCACGACAATAATTATAACAACCACGAACATGATTATAACAACCACGACCATGATTATAACAACCACGAATGTGGTTATAACAAGGACTACCATGAATATAACAAGCACAGCCATGAACATAACAACCACGACTATGATTATTACAACCACGACCATGATTATAACAACCACGACAATGATTATAACAACCACGAAAATGATTATAACAACCACGGCCATGATTATAACAACCACGACTATGATAATAGCAACCACGACTATGATTATAACAACCACGACCATGAATATAACAACCACGACCATGATTATAACAACCACCGCCATGATTATAACAGCCACGACTATGATAATAGCAACCACGACTATGATTATAACAACCACGACCATGAATATAACAACCACGACCATGATTATAAAAACCACGACCATGATTATAACAACCACGATTATGATTATAACAACCACGACCATGAATATAACAACCACGACCATGATTATAACAACCACGACAATGATTATAACAACCACGACCATGATTATAACAACCATGACCATGATTATAATAACCACGACTATGATTATAACAACCACGACCATGATTATAACAACCACGACCATGATTTCACAACCACGAATATAATTATAACCACGACCGATTATAGCAACCACGCCCATGATTATAAATAACCTCGAATATGATTTTAACAACCACGACCATGATTATAACAACAATGACCAAAGATTATAAATAACCACGTACTAAGGATTATAACAAACATGACATTGATTATAAAACCACGGTCGATGATTAACTCTAACCACGAATATGATTATAACAACCACGACCATGATTATAGCAACCACGCCCATGATTATAACAATCACGACTATGATTATAACTACCACGACAATAATTATAACAACCACGAACATGATTATAACAACCACGACCATGATTACAACAACCACGAATATGATAATAACAACCATGACCATGATTATAACAACAAAGACCATGCTTATAACAACCATGAATATACTTATAACAACCACGACCACGATTATAACAACCACGATTATGATTATAACAACCACGACCATGAATATAACAACCACGATCATGATTATAACAACCACGACCATCATTATAACAACCACGACTATGATTATAACAACCACGGCTATGATTATACCAACCACGACCACATGGCTATAATAAATCCACGACCATGATTATAAATAAACTTCACGACCATGATTATAATAACCACGACCATGATTATAACAACCATGAATATAATTATAACAAGCACGACCACGATTATAACAACCACGATTATGATTATAACAACCACGACCATCATTATAACAACCACGACCATCATTTTAACAACCACGACTAAGATTATAACAACCACATCCATGAATATAACAACCACGACTATGATTATAACAACCACGACATTGATTATAACAACCACGGCTATGATTATAACAACCACGACCATGATTATAACAATCACGACCATGATTATTACAACCACAACTATGATTATAACAACCACGACAATAATTATAACAACTACGAACATGATTATAACAACCAGGACCATGATTATGACAACCACGAATTTGATAATAACAACCACGTCCATGATTATAACAACCACGACATTGATTATAACAACCACGGCTATGATTATAACAACCACGACTATGATTATAACAACCACGACAATAATTATAACAACCACGGCTATGATTATAACAACCACATCCATGATTAAAACAACCACGACCATGATTATAACAACCATGAATATATATATAACAACCACGACCACGATTATTACAAACACGATTATGACTATAACAACCACGACCATGAATATAACAACCATGATCATGATTATAACAACCACGACCATGATTATAACAACCACGACCATGATTATAACAACCAAGACTATGATTATAACAACCACGACCATGATTATAACAACCAAGACTATGATTATAACAACAACAACCATGAATATAACAACCACGACATTGATTAAAACAATCACGACCATGATTATAAAAATCACGACTATGATTATAACAACCACGACAATAATTATAACAATCACGAACATGATTATAACAACCACGACCATGATTACAACAACCACGAATATGATAATAACAACCACGACCATGATAATAACACTCACGACCATGATTATAACAACCAAGACTATGATTATAACCTCCACGACCATGATTATAACAACCACGAACATAATTATAACAACCATGAATATAATTATAACAACCACGACCATGAAAATAACAACAACGATTATGATTATAACAACCACGACCATGAATATAACAACCACGATCATAATTATAACAACCACGACCTTGATTATAACAACCACGACCATCATTATAACAACCACGGCCATGATTATAACAACCACGACTATGATTATAACAACCACGACCATGAATTTAACAACCACGACTATGATTATAACAACCACGACAATAATTATAACAACTACGAACATGATTATAACAACCACGACCATGAATATAACAACCACGATCATGATTATAACATCCACGACCATGACTATAATAACCACGATTATGATTATAACAACCACGACCATGATTATATCAACCACGACCATGATTATAACAACCACGAATATAATTATAACAACCACGACCATGATTATAGCAACCACGCCCATGATTATAAGAACCTCGAATATGATTTTAACAACCACGACCATGATTATAACAACAATGACCATGATTATAACAACCACGACATTGATTATAACAACCACGGCTATGATTATAACAACCACGACCATGATTATAACAACCACGACCATGAATATAACACCCACGACCATGATAATAACAAGCACGACCATGATTATAACAACCACGACTATGATTATAACTACCACTACCATGTTATTACAACCACGACTATGATTATAACAAAGACGACCATGAATATAACAAGCAAGACCAAGAATATAACAACCACGACTAAGATTATAACAACCACGACTATGATTTTAACATCCACGACCATAATTATAACAACCACGACCATGATTATAACAACCACGAATATGATTATAACAACCTGGACCACTATTATAACACTCACGACCATGATTATAACAACAACGAATATGATAATAGAAACCACGACTATGATTATAACAACCACGACCATGAATATAACAACCACGACCATGATTGTAACAACCACGACCATGATTATAACAACCACGACTATGATGATAACAACCACGACAATGATTATAACAACCACGACCATGATTATAACAACCACGAATATAATTATAACAACCATGACCATGATCATAAAAACCACGACCATGATTATAGCAACCACGCCCATGATTATAACAACCTCCAATATGATTTCAACAACCACGACCATGATTATAACAACCACGACCATGATTAAAACAACCACGACCATGATTATAACAACCACGACCGCCAGTTATAACAACATGAATATAATATAACATCTGACCATGATTATAACAACTTAACGAAACATGATTATAACAACCAAGACCGCCAGATATAACAACACGACGCGGTTATGTAACCACGACGCATTATATAACTTCGACCATGATTATAACAACCGGTAGCCAGTTAACAGCAAGACTATGATTATAACAACCGACCATGATTATAACAACCACGACCATGATTATAACAACCACGATCATGATTATAACAACCATGAATATAATTATAACAAGCACGACCACGATTATAACAACCACGATTATGATTATAACAACCACGACCATGAATATAACAACCACGACTAAGATTATAACAACCACGACCATGATTAAAAAACCACGACTATGATGATAAAAACCACGACCATGATTATAACAACCATGACCATGATTATAACAACAACGAATATAATTATAACATCCACGACCATGATTATAACAACCACGAGCATGATTATAACAACCAAGACCATGAATATAACAACCACGACCATGATTATAACAACCACGACCATGATTATAACAACTACGACCATGATTATAACAACCACGACCATGATTATAACAACCAAGACTATGATTATAACAACCACGTATGATTATATAGCCACGACCGCTGATTATATAACCCGACCGCAGTTAAAAACAACCGATGCTGATTATAACAACAACGACCGCCAGTTATAACAATGCATTTATGAATATAACAGACACGACCATGAATATCACAGCCACGACTATGATTATAACAACCACGACAATAATTATAACAACCACGAATATGATTATAACAACCACGACCACGATTATACCAACCACGAATGTGGTTATAACACGGACTACCATTAATATAACAAGCACGACCATGAATATAACAACCACGACTATGATTATAACAACCACGACAATAATTATAACAACCACGAACATGATTATAACAACCACGACCATGATTATAACAACCACGAATGTGGTTATAACTAGGACTACCATGAATATAACAAGCACGACCATGAATATAACAACCACGACTGTGATTATAACAACAACGACTATGATTATAACAACCACGACAATGATTATAACAACCACGAATATGATTATAACAACCACGGCCATGATAATAACAACCACGATTATGATAATAGCAACCACGACTATGATTATAACAACCACGACCATGAATATAACAACCACGACCATGATTATAACAACCACGATTATGATAATAGCAACCACGACTATGATTATAACAACCACGACCATGAATATAACAACCACGACCATGATTATAAAAACCACGACCATGATTATAACAACCACAGTTGTAGTTATAACAGCACGACCATGAAAATAACTGCTTACCCGACCGCCAGTTATAACAGCGACAATGATTATAACAACCACAACCGCAGTTATAGCGGCCACGACCGCCAGTTACCAACATACGATTGTGATAATAGCAACCACGACTATGATTATAACAACCACGACCATGATTATAACAACCGACCATGAATATAACAAACCCGACCATGATTATAACAACCAAGACCGCCAGTTTTAACAACCACGAATATAATTATAACAACCACGACCCTGATTATAGCAACCACGCCCATGATTATAACAACCTCGAATATGATTTTAACAACCACGACCATGATTATAACAACAATGACCAACATTATAACAACCACGACTATGATTATAACAAACACGACATTGATTATAAAAACTACGGTCTATGATTATACGAACCACGACCATGATTATAACAACCACGACCATGATTATAACAACCACGACCATGATTATAACAATCACGACTATGATTATAACAACAACGACAATAATTATAACAACCACGAACATGATTATAACAACCAAGACCATGATTACAACAACCACGAATATGATAATAACAACCACGACCATGATTATAACACTCACGACCATGATTATAACAACAACCACTATGATTATAACAACCACGACCATGATTATAACAACCACGACCATGATTATACGACCAACCACGATTATAAAAACCACGATATGATTATAACAACCCGACCATGAATATAACAACCACGACCATGATTATAACAACACCGCCATGATTAACAACCACGATATGATAATACCATGACTACGATTATAACAACACGATTATAACACCCGCCCATGATTATAACAACCACGACCATGATTATAACAACCACGACCATGATTATAACAACACGACCATGATTATAACAACACGCACCAGATTATAACAACCACGACCATGATTATAACACCACGACCATGATTATAACAGCGACCCATTATAACAACCGACCATGATTATAAACAACCACGACCGCCAGTTATAACAACCACGACCATGATTATAACAACCACGACCATGATTATAACAACCATGCGACCATGATTATAACAACCACGACCATGATTATAACAACCACGACCATGATTATAACAACCAGGAATATAATTATAACAAGCACGACCACGATTATAACAACCACGATTATGATTATAACAACCACGACCATAAATATAACAACCACGATCATGATAATAACAACCACGACCATGATTATAACAACCACGACCATCATTATAACAACCACGACTAAGATTATAACAACCACATCCATGAATATAACAACCACGACTATGATTATAACAACCACGACATTGATTATAACAACCACGGCTATGATTATAACAACCACGTCCATGATTATAACAATCACGACCATGATTATTACAACCACAACTATGATTATAACAACCACGACAATAATTATAACAACTACGAACATGATTATAACAACCAGGACCATGATTATGACAACCACGAATATGATAATAACAACCACGTCCATGATTATAACAACCACGACATTGATTATAACAACCACGGCTATGATTATAACAACCACGACTATGATTATAACAACCACGACAATAATTATAACAACCACTGCTATGATTATAACAACCACGTCCATGATTATAACAACCACGACCATGATTATAACAACCATGAATATAATTATAACAAGCACGACCACGATTATAACAACCACGATTATGATTATGACAACCACCACCATGCTTATAACAACCACGACCATGATTATAACAACCACGACTATGATTATAACAACCACGACAATAATTATAACAACTACGAACATGATTATAACAACCACGACCATGATTATGACAACCACGAATATGATAATAACAACCACGTCCATGATTATAACAACCACGACATTGATTATAACAACCACGGCAATGATTATAACAACCACGGCAATGATTATAACAATCCACGACCATGATTATAACAACCACGATTATAATTATAACAACCACGCCCATGATTATAACAACCACGATTATGATTATAACAACCATGACCATGATCATAAAAACCACGACCATGATTATAGCAACCACGCCCATGACTATAACAACCACGAATATAATTATAACAACCATGACCATGATCATAAAAACCACGACCATGATTATAGCAACCACGCCCATGATTATAACAACCTCCAATATGATTTCAACAACCACGACCATGATTATAACAACAATGACCATGATTATAACAACCACGACCATCATTATAACAACCACGACTATAATTATAACAACCACGACAATGATTATAACAACGACGACTATGATTATAACAACCACGACCATGATTATAACAACCACGACTATCATTATAACAACCACGATCATGATTACAACAACCACGAATATGATAATAACAACCACGACCATGATTATAACGCCACGACCCCGTTATAACCACCGAGTTATAACAACCACGACCGCATGATTATAACAACCACGACCATGATTATAACAACCACAACCATGATTATAACAACCACGACCATGATTATAACACTCACGCTCATGATTATAACAACCACGACCATGATTATAACAACCACGACCATGATTATAACAACCACGACCATGATTATAACAACCACGACCATGATTATAACAACCACGATCATGATTATAACAACCATGAATATAATTATAACAAGCACGACCACGATTAAAACAACCACGATTATGATTATGACAACCACCACCATGCTTATAACAACCACGACCATGATTATAACAACCAGGACTATGATTATAACAACCACAACAAAAATTATAACAACTACGAACATGACTATAACAACCACGACCATGATTATGACAACCACGAATATGATAATAACAACCACATCCATCATTATAACAACCACGACATTGATTATAACAACCACGGCAATGATTATAACAACCACGACTATGATTATAACAGCCACGACAATAATTATAATAACCACGGCTATGATTATAACAACCACGTCCATGACTATAACAACCACGACCATGATTATAGCAACCATGAATATAAGTATAACAGCCACGACCATGATTATAACAACCACGAATATAATTGTAACAACCGCGACCATGATTATATCAACCACGCCCATGATTATAATGACCTCGAATATGATTTTAACAGCCACGACCATGAATATAACAACCACGACCATGATTATAACAACCACGACAATGATTATAACAACCACGGCAATGATTATAACAATCCACGACCATGATTATAACAAACACGATTATAATTATAACAACCACGCCCATGATTATAACAACCACGATTATGATTATAACAACCACTACCATGAATATACCAACTACGACCTTGATTATAACAACCACGACAAGGATTATAACAACCACGACCATGATTATAACAACCACGACCATGATTATAACAACCAAGACTATGATTATAACAACAACGACCAAGATTATAACAACCACGACCTTGATTAAAACAACCATGGACGATGATTATAACAATCATGACTATGATTATAACAACCACGACAATTATTATAACAACCACGAATATGATTATAACAACCACGACCATGATTATAACAACCACGACCATGATTATAACAACCAAGACTATCATTATAACAACAACGACCAAGATTATAACAACCACGACCTTGATTAAAACAACCACGACGATGATTATAACAATCATGACTATGATTATAACAACCACGACAAGGATTATAACAACCACGACCATGATAATAACACTCACGACCATGATTTTAACAACCAAGACTATGATTATAACCTCCACGACCATGATTATAACAACCACGACCATAATTATAACAACCATGAATATAATTATAACAACCACGACCATGAAAATAACAACAACGATTATGATTATAACAACCACGACCATGAATATAACAACCACGATCATAATTATAACAACCACGACCTTGATTGTAACAACCACGACCATCATTATAACAACCACGGCCATGATTATAACAACCACGACTATGATTATAACAACCACGACCATGAATTTAACAACCACGACTATGATTATAACAACCACGACAATAATTATAACAACTACGAACATGATTATAACAACCACGACCATGAATATAACAACCACGATCATGATTATAACATCCACGACCATGACTATAATAACCACGATTATGATTATAACAACCACGACCATGATTATATCAACCACGACCATGATTATAACAACCACGAATATAATTATAACAACCACGACCATGATTATAGCAACCACGCCCATGATTATAAGAACCTCGAATATGATTTTAACAACCACGACCATGATTATAACAACAATGACCATGATTATAACAACCACGACATTGATTATAACAACCACGGCTATGATTATAACAACCACGACCATGATTATAACAACCACGACCATGAATATAACACCCACGACCATGATAATAACAAGCACGACCATGATTATAACAACCACGACTATGATTATAACAACCACGACCATGAATTTAACAACCACGACTATGATTATAACGACCACGACAATAATTATAACAACTACGAACATGATTATAACAACCACGACCTTGATTATAACACTCTCGACCATGATTATAACAACCACGGCTATGATTATAACAACCACGACCATGATTATAACAACCACGACCATGATTAAAACAACCATGAATATAATTATAACAACCACGACCACGATTATAACAACCACGATTATGATTATAACAACCACAACCATGAATATAACAACCACGATCATGATTATAACATCCACGACCAAGATTATAACAACCACGATTATGATTATAACAACCACGACCATGATTATAACTACCACGACCATGATTATAACACTCACGACCATGATTATAACAACCATGAATATAATTATAACAACCACGACCACGATTATAACAACCACGATTATGATTATAACAACCACGACCTTGAATATAACAACCACGACCTTGATTATAACAACCACGACAAGGATTATACCAACCACGACCATGATTATAACAACCACGACATTAATTATAACAACCACGGCTATGATTATAACAACCACGACCATGATTATAACACTCACGACCATGATTATAACAACCATGAATATAATTATAACAACCACGACCACGATTATAACAACCACGATTATGATTTTCGCAACCACGAACATGAATATAATAACCACGACTATGATTATAACAACCACGTGTAGTGATGGGTTGTCAGACCACAGCTTACATCTCAGAAACAGTCCAGACTTGACCCGACATTAGGGGGGTCAAGTGTAGGGTAACTCGCGGCTGACCAAGGGTTATAAATCAGCCAGGCTCCCCTCCCATGTCACACGGCCCCAACAAACATGTAAGAAGGTACCGGCCGACTCTCTCCCAATATACACAATAACCTACATCTCAGAAGAAGTCCAGACCTGACCCTACATTAGCGAGGGCAAATGTAAGGAGACCCTTCGCCGCCCCCCCCCCCACCCCCGATCAGCTCAACCTGACGGCTGGCCTCTCAATATATAGGACGTCCTAGTCCTCCCTCCGCCCAGAGAGAGACAGAGAGAGAGTGTGTCTTGTAACCAAGAAGGGCCAGCTACCACGTCCCGAGTCCCGCTCGTAGCCCTCCCTCAGGGGAGCGGCGAGAGGGAGTCAGGCACAGAGACACACAGGGATCGGAGGAGGAGGTCCACCACAGCCGAGTCCCGCTCACGGGAGGAGAGTCATGCAGGACTTCCCTCCCCGACTTCCCTCCGGTGTCCCAGCTAAGCAGTCGCCCTCCCGACACCAGTGTTCCAGCTAAGCAGTCTCCCTGCTAGGCCTTCCCCAGGTCACGTGAGTTTTTGTCAGAGCTTTCCATGGGACGAGTTACTTACGTGGGAAGTGTATTCATTTCATGTTCGTGCCCGAGAATCAGAGTGTCTAGTAACGTAATATGATGTCCTAGTAACGTAAACATAATGTTCTAGTAACTTCAATAGAAGGTGTTATTAATGTGTCCATGTCATGTTCGTAATTAATAAAGAGTTGTAACGAAGCGGTGTTTGAGGAGTCGCCCTTACGACGTAATAGATGTGTATTGACATATATAAGATAAGATAAGTGTATTGACGGTGTAAATAACTATCACGGCCACGCTACCAAAATCTTCCCCTCTTTTATACTCTTATACTATCAATATTCTACCTATATGTAATCTTCTTCTTGTGAGATTTGTCTCATTACACACGACTATGATTATAACAACCACGACCATGAATATAATAACCACGACCATGATTACAACAACCACGAATATGATTATAACAACCTCGACCATGATTATAACACTCATGGCCATGATTATAACAACCACGACTATGATAATAGCAACCACGACTATGATTATAACAACCACGTCCATGAATATATCAACCACGACCATGATTATAACAACCACGACCATGATTATAACAACCACGACTATGATGAAAACAACCACGACCATGATTATAACAACCACGACCATGATTATAACAACCATGAATATAATTATAACAACCACGACCACGATTATAACAACCACGATTATGATTATAACAACCATGATCATGAATATAACAACAACGACCATTTTTATAACAAACACGACAATGATTATAACAACTACGACCATGATTATTACAACAACGACCATGATTATAACAACCACGACTATGATTATAACAACCACGACCATGATTATAACAATCACGACTATGATTATAACAACCACGACAATAATTATAACAACCACAAACATGATTATAACAACCACGACCATGATTACAACAACCACGAATATGATAATAACAACCACGACTATGATTATAACACACACGACCATGATTATAACAACCACGACTATGATTATAACAACCAAGACCACGATTATAACAACCACGACCATCATTATAACAACCACGACCATGATTATAACAACCACGACTATGATTATAACAACCACGACCACGAATATAATAACCACGACTATGATTATAACAACCACGACATTGATTATAACAACCACGGCTATGATTATAACAACCACGACCACGTATATAATAACCACGACTATGATTATAACAACCACGACATTGATTATAACAACCACGACTATGATTATAACAACCACAACTATGATCATAAACACGACTTTGATTATACAACCACGACCATGAGTATAACAATCACGACCATGATTATAACAAGGACGAAAATGAGTATAACAACCACGATCATGATTATAACACCCACGACCATGATTATTTCGCAACCAATGACTGCTTGATTATAAATCACCGACCATGATTATAATAACCACGACCACAGATTATAAACAACTATGAATATAATTTATAACAACGACGACTATGATTATACCAACCAATGCCCATGATTATAAATAACCTCGAATAGGATTTTAACAACCACGACCATGATTATAACAACAATGACCATGATTATAACAAATCCACGACATTGATTATAACAAACACGGCTAAGGATTATAAATAAACCACGTAATTACGATTATAAATAACCACGACCATGAATATAACAACCACGCAATATGGATTATAACACTCACGACCATGGACATTATAAATAAACCACGACTATGATTATAAAAACCACGACCATGAATATAACAACCACGACCATGATTATAACAACCAATGACCATGAATATAACAACCAATGACCAAGGCGATTATACCACCACGACCAAGTGATTATAAATAACCACGACTATGATTATAACAACCATGCCCATGATTTATAACAACCTCGAATATGATTTTAACAACTAATGACTATGATTATAACAACCACGACTATGATTATAACAACCAAGACCATGATTACAACAACCACGAATATGATAATAACAACCACGACCATGATTATAACACTCACGACCATGATTATAACAACAACGACTATGGTAATAGCACCCACGACCTGGATTATAACAACCACGACATTGATTATAACAACCACGGATATGATTATAACAACCACGACAATGATTTTAACAACCACGACCATGATTATAACAACCACGACCGTGATTATAACAACCACGACCGTGATTATAACAACCAAAACCATGATTATAACAACCACGACTATGTTGATAACAAACACGACAATGATTATAACAACCACGACCATGATTATAACAACCACGAATATAATTATTATAACCACGACTATGATTATAACAACCACGACCATGAATATAACAGCGACGACCATGATTATAAAAACTACGACAATGATTATAACAACCACGATTATGATTATAAAAACCACGACAATGATTATAAGAACCACGAATATAATTATAACCATGACCATGATTATAACAGCCACGGCCATGATTATAACAAAAACGACCATGATTATAGCAACCACGCCCATGATTATAACAACCACGATTATGATTATAACAACCACGATTAAGATTATAACAACCACGACCATGAATATAATAGCCACGACCATGATTATAAAAACCACGACAATGATTATAACAACCACGAATATAATTATAACCACGACCATCATTATAACAACCACGACTATGATTAAAACAAAAACGGCCATGATTATAACAACCACGACTAAGATTATAACAACCACGACCATGATTAAAAAACCACGACTATGATGATAACAACCACGACCATGATTATAACAACCACGACCATAATTATAACAACAACGAATATAATTATAACATCCACGACCATGATTATAACAACCACGAGCATGATTATAACAACCAGGACCATGAATATAACAACCACGACCATGATTATAACAACCACGACCATGATTATAACAACTACGACCATGATTATAACAACCACGACCATGATTATAACAACCAAGACTATGATTATAACAACCACGACCATGATTATAACAACCACTGACCATGGATTATAACAACCACGACCATGATTAAAAACAACCACGACCATGATTATAACAACAACAACGACCATGATTATAACAATCAAGTCGACTATGAATATAACAGACACGACCATGAATATAACAACCACGACTATGATTATAACAAACTACTAGAGCAATAATTACAACAAATCCACGAACATGATTATAACAATTATAATTAATGACATAACAACCACGAATGTATAACAAGACTACCATGAATATAAATGCTAACGACCGGCGGAATATAACAACCACGACCAAGGATTTTTCAAACCACGACAATAATTATAAATAAACCACGAATACGATTGGCAACAACCACGACCATGATTAGAGGAAGAACTACGGAATGTGGTTATAACAAGGACTACCATGAATATAACAAGCACAGCCATGAACATAACAACCACGACTATGATTATTACAACCACGACCATGATTATAACAACCACGACAATGATTATAACAACCACGAAAATGATTATAACAACCACGGCCATGATTATAACAACCACGACTATGATAATAGCAACCACGACTATGATTATAACAACCACGACCATGAATATAACAACCACGACCATGATTATAACAACCACCGCCATGATTATAACAACCACGATTATGATAATAGCAACCACGACTATGATAATAACAACCACGACCATGAATATAACAACCACGACCATGATTATAAAAACCACGACCATGATTATAACAACCACGATTATGATTATAACAACCACGACCATGAAAATAACAACCACGACCATGATTATAACAACCACGACCATGAATATAACAACCATGATCATGATTATAATAACCACGACTATGATTATAACAACCACGACCATGAATATAACAAACACGACCATGATTATAACAACCACGACCATGATTTTAACAACCACGAATATAATTATAACAACAACGACCCTGATTATACCAACCACGCCCATGATTATAACAACCTCGAATATGATTTTAACAACCACGACCATGATTATAACAACAATGACCAAGATTATAACAACCACGACTATGATTATAACAAACACGACATTGATTATAAAAACCACGGTCGATGATTATACGAACCACGACCATGATTATAACAACCACGACCATGATTATAACATCCACGACCATGATTATAACAATAACGACTATGATTATAACAACCACGACAATAATTATAACAACCACGAACATGATTATAACAACCAAGACCATGATTACAACAACCACGAATATGATAATAACAACCACGACCATGATTATAACACTCACGACCATGATTATAACAACAACGACTATGGTAATAGCACCCACGACCTGGATTATAACAACCACGACATTGATTATAACAACCACGGATATGATTATAACAACCACGACAATGATTTTAACAACCACGACCATGATTATAACAACCACGACCGTGATTATAACAACCACGACCGTGATTATAACAACCAAAACCATGATTATAACAACCACGACTATGTTGATAACAAACACGACAATGATTATAACAACCACGACCATGATTATAACAACCACGAATATAATTATTATAACCACGACCATGATTATAACAACCACGACCATGAATATAACAGCCACGACCATGATTATAAAAACCACGACAATGATTATAACAACCACGATTATGATTATAAAAACCACGACAATGATTATAAGAACCACGAATATAATTATAACCATGACCATGATTATAACAGCCACGGCCATGATTATAACAAAAACGACCATGATTATAGCAACCACGCCCATGATTATAACAACCACGATTATGATTATAACAACCACGATTAAGATTATAACAACCACGACCATGAATATAATAGCCACGACCATGATTATAAAAACCACGACAATGATTATAACAACCACGAATATAATTATAACAACCACGACCATCATTATAACAACCACGACTATGATTAAAACAAAAACGGCCATGATTATAACAACCACGACTAAGATTATAACAACCACGACCATGATTAAAAAACCACGACTATGATGATAACAACCACGACCATGATTATAACAACCACGACCATAATTATAACAACAACGAATATAATTATAACATCCACGACCATGATTATAACAACCACGAGCATGATTATAACAACCAGGACCATGAATATAACAACCACGACCATGATTATAACAACCACGACCATGATTATAACAACTACGACCATGATTATAACAACCACGACCATGATTATAACAACCACGATAACAACCACGACCATAACAACCACGACTATGAAAACAACCACGACCATGATTATAACAACAACGACCATGATTATAACAATCACGACTATGAATATACGACCAGACACGACCATGATATAACAACCACGACTATGATTATAACAACCACGACCACGAATATAACAACCACGAACATGATTATAACAACCACGACCATGAATGTGGTTATAACATGAATATAATAAGCACGACCATGAATATAACAACCACGACTATGATTTTTTCAACCACGACAATAATTATAACAACCACGAACATGATTATAACAACCACGACCATGATTATAACAACCACGAATGTGGTTATAACAAGGACTACCATGAATATAACAAGCACGACCATGAACATAACAACCACGACTATGATTATTACAACCACGACCATGATTATAACAACCACGACCATGAATATAACAACCACGACCATGATTATAACAACCACCGCCATGATTATAACAACCACGATTATGATAATAGCAACCACGACTATGATAATAACAACCACGACCATGAATATAACAACCACGACCATGATTATAAAAACCACGACCATGATTATAACAACCACGATTATGATTATAACAACCACGACCATGAAAATAACAACCACGACCATGATTATAACAACCACGACCATGAATATAACAACCATGATCATGATTATAATAACCACGACTATGATTATAACAACCACGACCATGAATATAACAAACACGACCATGATTATAACAACCACGACCATGATTTTAACAACCACGAATATAATTATAACAACCACGACCCTGATTATAGCAACCACGCCCATGATTATAACAACCTCGAATATGATTTTAACAACCACGACCATGATTATAACAACAATGACCAAGATTATAACAACCACGACTATGATTATAACAAACACGACATTGATTATAAAAACCACGGTCGATGATTATACGAACCACGACCATGATTATAACAACCACGACCATGATTATAACATCCACGACCATGATTATAACAATCACGACTATGAGTATAACAACCACGACAATAATTATAACAACCACGAACATGATTATAACAACCAAGACCATGATTACAACAACCACGAATATGATAATAACAACCACGACCATGATTATAACACTCACGACCATGATTATAACAACAACGACTATGGTAATAGCACCCACGACTATGATTATAACAACCACGACCATGAATATAACAACCACGCCCATGATTATAACAACTGCGACCATGATTATAACAATCACGACCATGATTATAACAACCACGACCATGATTATAATAATCACGACCATGATTATAAAAACCACGACTATGATTATAACAACCACGACCATGAATATAACAACCACGACCATGATTATAACAACCACCGCCATGATTATGACAACCACGATTATGATAATAGCAACCATGACTACGATTATAACAACCACGACCATGAATATAACAACCACGCCCATGATTATAACAACCACGACCATGATTACAACCATGATTACAACCACGACCATGATTATAAATAACCACGACCATGATTATAATAATCACGACCATGATTATAAAACCACGACTATGATTATAACAACACGATTCATGACGATATGACAACCACGACCATGATTATAACAACACGACAACCACGACCATGAGTTATAACAACAACCACGACCTTGATTATAACAACCACGACCATGATTACAAACAACCACGACCATGATTATAACAACCACGACATGATTATAACAACCACGACCATGATTATAACAACCACATGATTATAACAACCACACCATGACCATGATTATAACAACCACGACCATGATTATAACCACGACCATGAAACGACCATGATTATAACAACCACGACCATGATTATAACAACCACGACCATGATTATAACAACCATGAATATAATTATAACAAGCACGACCACGATTATAACAACCACGATTATGATTATAACAACCACGACCATCATTATAACAACCACGACCATCATTTTAACAACCACGACTAAGATTATAACAACCACATCCATGAATATAACAACCACGACTATGATTATAACAACCACGACATTGATTATAACAACCACGGCTATGATTATAACAACCACGACCATGATTATAACAATCACGACCATGATTATTACAACCACAACTATGATTATAACAACCACGACAATAATTATAACAACTACGAACATGATTATAACAACCAGGACCATGATTATGACAACCACGAATTTGATAATAACAACCACGTCCATGATTATAACAACCACGACATTGATTATAACAACCACGGCTATGATTATAACAACCACGACTATGATTATAACAACCACGACAATAATTATAACAACCACGGCTATGATTATAACAACCACATCCATGATTAAAACAACCACGACCATGATTATAACAACCATGAATATATATATAACAACCACGACCACGATTATTACAAACACGATTATGACTATAACAACCACGACCATGAATATAACAACCATGATCATGATTATAACAACCACGACCATGATTATAACAACCACGACCATGATTATAACAACCAAGACTATGATTATAACAACCACGACCATGATTATAACAACCAAGACTATGATTATAACAACAACAACCATGAATATAACAACCACGACATTGATTAAAACAATCACGACCATGATTATAAAAATCACGACTATGATTATAACAACCACGACAATAATTATAACAATCACGAACATGATTATAACAACCACGACCATGATTACAACAACCACGAATATGATAATAACAACCACGACCATGATAATAACACTCACGACCATGATTATAACAACCAAGACTATGATTATAACCTCCACGACCATGATTATAACAACCACGAACATAATTATAACAACCATGAATATAATTATAACAACCACGACCATGAAAATAACAACAACGATTATGATTATAACAACCACGACCATGAATATAACAACCACGATCATAATTATAACAACCACGACCTTGATTATAACAACCACGACCATCATTATAACAACCACGGCCATGATTATAACAACCACGACTATGATTATAACAACCACGACCATGAATTTAACAACCACGACTATGATTATAACAACCACGACAATAATTATAACAACTACGAACATGATTATAACAACCACGACCATGAATATAACAACCACGATCATGATTATAACATCCACGACCATGACTATAATAACCACGATTATGATTATAACAACCACGACCATGATTATATCAACCACGACCATGATTATAACAACCACGAATATAATTATAACAACCACGACCATGATTATAGCAACCACGCCCATGATTATAAGAACCTCGAATATGATTTTAACAACCACGACCATGATTATAACAACAATGACCATGATTATAACAACCACGACATTGATTATAACAACCACGGCTATGATTATAACAACCACGACCATGATTATAACAACCACGACCATGAATATAACACCCACGACCATGATAATAACAAGCACGACCATGATTATAACAACCACGACTATGATTATAACTACCACTACCATGTTATTACAACCACGACTATGATTATAACAAAGACGACCATGAATATAACAAGCAAGACCAAGAATATAACAACCACGACTAAGATTATAACAACCACGACTATGATTTTAACATCCACGACCATAATTATAACAACCACGACCATGATTATAACAACCACGAATATGATTATAACAACCTGGACCACTATTATAACACTCACGACCATGATTATAACAACAACGAATATGATAATAGAAACCACGACTATGATTATAACAACCACGACCATGAATATAACAACCACGACCATGATTGTAACAACCACGACCATGATTATAACAACCACGACTATGATGATAACAACCACGACAATGATTATAACAACCACGACCATGATTATAACAACCACGAATATAATTATAACAACCATGACCATGATCATAAAAACCACGACCATGATTATAGCAACCACGCCCATGATTATAACAACCTCCAATATGATTTCAACAACCACGACCATGATTATAACAACCACGACCATGATTAAAACAACCACGACCATGATTATAACAACCACGACCATGATTATAACAACAACGAATATAATTATAACATCCACGACCATGATTATAACAACAACGAGCATGATTATAACAACCAAGACCATGAATATAACAACCACGACCATGATTATAACAACCACGACCATAATTATAACAACTACGACCATGATTATAACAACCACGACCATGATTATAACAACCAAGACTATGATTATAACAACAACGACCATGATTATAACAACCACGATCATGATTATAACAACCATGAATATAATTATAACAAGCACGACCACGATTATAACAACCACGATTATGATTATAACAACCACGACCATGAATATAACAACCACGACTAAGATTATAACAACCACGACCATGATTAAAAAACCACGACTATGATGATAAAAACCACGACCATGATTATAACAACCATGACCATGATTATAACAACAACGAATATAATTATAACATCCACGACCATGATTATAACAACCACGAGCATGATTATAACAACCAAGACCATGAATATAACAACCACGACCATGATTATAACAACCACGACCATGATTATAACAACTACGACCATGATTATAACAACCACGACCATGATTATAACAACCAAGACTATGATTATAACAACACGACCATGATTATAACAACCACGACCATGACCATGATTAAAACAACCACGACCATGATTATAACAACAACGACCATGATTATAACAATCACGACTATGAATATAACAGACACGACCATGAATATCACAACCACGACTATGATTATAACAACCACGACAATAATTATAACAACCACGAATATGATTATAACAACCACGACCACGATTATACCAACCACGAATGTGGTTATAACACGGACTACCATTAATATAACAAGCACGACCATGAATATAACAACCACGACTATGATTATAACAACCACGACAATAATTATAACAACCACGAACATGATTATAACAACCACGACCATGATTATAACAACCACGAATGTGGTTATAACTAGGACTACCATGAATATAACAAGCACGACCATGAATATAACAACCACGACTGTGATTATAACAACAACGACTATGATTATAACAACCACGACAATGATTATAACAACCACGAATATGATTATAACAACCACGGCCATGATAATAACAACCACGATTATGATAATAGCAACCACGACTATGATTATAACAACCACGACCATGAATATAACAACCACGACCATGATTATAACAACCACGATTATGATAATAGCAACCACGACTATGATTATAACAACCACGACCATGAATATAACAACCACGACCATGATTATAAAAACCACGACCATGATTATAACAACCACGATTATGATTATAACAACCACGACCATGAAAATAACACCGACCATGATTATAACAACCACGACAATGATTATAACAACCACAACCATGATTATAACAACCGACCATGATTATAACAACCACGATTATGATAATAGCAACCACGACTATGATTATAACAACCACGACCATGATTATAACAACCCGACCATGAATATAACAAACACGACCATGATTATAACAACCACGACCATGATTTTAACAACCACGAATATAATTATAACAACCACGACCCTGATTATAGCAACCACGCCCATGATTATAACAACCTCGAATATGATTTTAACAACCACGACCATGATTATAACAACAATGACCAACATTATAACAACCACGACTATGATTATAACAAACACGACATTGATTATAAAAACTACGGTCTATGATTATACGAACCACGACCATGATTATAACAACCACGACCATGATTATAACAACCACGACCATGATTATAACAATCACGACTATGATTATAACAACAACGACAATAATTATAACAACCACGAACATGATTATAACAACCAAGACCATGATTACAACAACCACGAATATGATAATAACAACCACGACCATGATTATAACACTCACGACCATGATTATAACAACAACGACTATGTAATAGCACCCACGACTATGATTATAACAACCACGACCATGATTATAACAACCACCATGATTATAACAATCACGACCATGATTATAACAACAACATGACGACATGATTATAACAACCACGACTATGATTATAACAACCACGATATGATTATAACAACCACAACTATGATTATAACAACCACGACCATGATTATAACAACCACGACCATGATTATAACAACCACGACTATGACCATGATGATATAACAACCACGACCATGATTATAAATAAACACGCACCATGATTAGACCATGATTATACGACCATGATTATAACAACCACGACCATGATTATAAATCCACGACCATGATTATAACAACCACAATTCATGATTATAAATCAACCACGACCATGATTATAACAACCACGACCCACGACCATGATTATAATAACCACGACTATGATTATAACCACGACCATGATTATAACAACCACGACCATGATTATAACAACCATGAATATAATTATAACAAGCACGACCACGATTATAACAACCACGATTATGATTATAACAACCACGACCATAAATATAACAACCACGATCATGATAATAACAACCACGACCATGATTATAACAACCACGACCATCATTATAACAACCACGACTAAGATTATAACAACCACATCCATGAATATAACAACCACGACTATGATTATAACAACCACGACATTGATTATAACAACCACGGCTATGATTATAACAACCACGTCCATGATTATAACAATCACGACCATGATTATTACAACCACAACTATGATTATAACAACCACGACAATAATTATAACAACTACGAACATGATTATAACAACCAGGACCATGATTATGACAACCACGAATATGATAATAACAACCACGTCCATGATTATAACAACCACGACATTGATTATAACAACCACGGCTATGATTATAACAACCACGACTATGATTATAACAACCACGACAATAATTATAACAACCACTGCTATGATTATAACAACCACGTCCATGATTATAACAACCACGACCATGATTATAACAACCATGAATATAATTATAACAAGCACGACCACGATTATAACAACCACGATTATGATTATGACAACCACCACCATGCTTATAACAACCACGACCATGATTATAACAACCACGACTATGATTATAACAACCACGACAATAATTATAACAACTACGAACATGATTATAACAACCACGACCATGATTATGACAACCACGAATATGATAATAACAACCACGTCCATGATTATAACAACCACGACATTGATTATAACAACCACGGCAATGATTATAACAACCACGGCAATGATTATAACAATCCACGACCATGATTATAACAACCACGATTATAATTATAACAACCACGCCCATGATTATAACAACCACGATTATGATTATAACAACCATGACCATGATCATAAAAACCACGACCATGATTATAGCAACCACGCCCATGACTATAACAACCACGAATATAATTATAACAACCATGACCATGATCATAAAAACCACGACCATGATTATAGCAACCACGCCCATGATTATAACAACCTCCAATATGATTTCAACAACCACGACCATGATTATAACAACAATGACCATGATTATAACAACCACGACCATCATTATAACAACCACGACTATAATTATAACAACCACGACAATGATTATAACAACGACGACTATGATTATAACAACCACGACCATGATTATAACAACCACGACTATCATTATAACAACCACGATCATGATTACAACAACCACGAATATGATAATAACAACCACGACCATGATTATAACACTACGACCATGATTATAACAACCACGACCATGATTATAACAACCACGACAACCACGACCATGATTATAACAACCACAACCATGATTATAACAACCACGACCATGATTATAACACTCACGCTCATGATTATAACAACCACGACCATGATTATAACAACCACGACCATGATTATAACAACCACGACCATGATTATAACAACCACGACCATGATTATAACAACCACGATCATGATTATAACAACCATGAATATAATTATAACAAGCACGACCACGATTAAAACAACCACGATTATGATTATGACAACCACCACCATGCTTATAACAACCACGACCATGATTATAACAACCAGGACTATGATTATAACAACCACAACAAAAATTATAACAACTACGAACATGACTATAACAACCACGACCATGATTATGACAACCACGAATATGATAATAACAACCACATCCATCATTATAACAACCACGACATTGATTATAACAACCACGGCAATGATTATAACAACCACGACTATGATTATAACAGCCACGACAATAATTATAATAACCACGGCTATGATTATAACAACCACGTCCATGACTATAACAACCACGACCATGATTATAGCAACCATGAATATAAGTATAACAGCCACGACCATGATTATAACAACCACGAATATAATTGTAACAACCGCGACCATGATTATATCAACCACGCCCATGATTATAATGACCTCGAATATGATTTTAACAGCCACGACCATGAATATAACAACCACGACCATGATTATAACAACCACGACAATGATTATAACAACCACGGCAATGATTATAACAATCCACGACCATGATTATAACAAACACGATTATAATTATAACAACCACGCCCATGATTATAACAACCACGATTATGATTATAACAACCACTACCATGAATATACCAACTACGACCTTGATTATAACAACCACGACAAGGATTATAACAACCACGACCATGATTATAACAACCACGACCATGATTATAACAACCAAGACTATGATTATAACAACAACGACCAAGATTATAACAACCACGACCTTGATTAAAACAACCATGGACGATGATTATAACAATCATGACTATGATTATAACAACCACGACAATTATTATAACAACCACGAATATGATTATAACAACCACGACCATGATTATAACAACCACGACCATGATTATAACAACCAAGACTATCATTATAACAACAACGACCAAGATTATAACAACCACGACCTTGATTAAAACAACCACGACGATGATTATAACAATCATGACTATGATTATAACAACCACGACAAGGATTATAACAACCACGACCATGATAATAACACTCACGACCATGATTTTAACAACCAAGACTATGATTATAACCTCCACGACCATGATTATAACAACCACGACCATAATTATAACAACCATGAATATAATTATAACAACCACGACCATGAAAATAACAACAACGATTATGATTATAACAACCACGACCATGAATATAACAACCACGATCATAATTATAACAACCACGACCTTGATTGTAACAACCACGACCATCATTATAACAACCACGGCCATGATTATAACAACCACGACTATGATTATAACAACCACGACCATGAATTTAACAACCACGACTATGATTATAAAACCACGACAATAATATAACAACTACGAACATGATTATAACAAACACACATGATTATAACACTCGACCATGATTATAACAACCACGACTATGATTATAACAACCACGACCATGAATTTAACAACCACGACTATGATTATAACGACCACGACAATAATTATAACAACTACGAACATGATTATAACAACCACGACCTTGATTATAACACTCTCGACCATGATTATAACAACCACGGCTATGATTATAACAACCACGACCATGATTATAACAACCACGACCATGATTAAAACAACCATGAATATAATTATAACAACCACGACCACGATTATAACAACCACGATTATGATTATAACAACCACAACCATGAATATAACAACCACGATCATGATTATAACATCCACGACCAAGATTATAACAACCACGATTATGATTATAACAACCACGACCATGATTATAACTACCACGACCATGATTATAACACTCACGACCATGATTATAACAACCATGAATATAATTATAACAACCACGACCACGATTATAACAACCACGATTATGATTATAACAACCACGACCTTGAATATAACAACCACGACCTTGATTATAACAACCACGACAAGGATTATACCAACCACGACCATGATTATAACAACCACGACATTAATTATAACAACCACGGCTATGATTATAACAACCACGACCATGATTATAACACTCACGACCATGATTATAACAACCATGAATATAATTATAACAACCACAACCACGATTATAACAACCACGATTATGATTTTCGCAACCACGAACATGAATATAATAACCACGACTATGATTATAACAACCACGTGTAGTGATGGGTTGTCAGACCACAGCTTACATCTCAGAAACAGTCCAGACTTGACCCGACATTAGGGGGGTCAAGTGTAGGGTAACTCGCGGCTGACCAAGGGTTATAAATCAGCCAGGCTCCCCTCCCATGTCACACGGCCCCAACAAACATGTAAGAAGGTACCGGCCGACTCTCTCCCAATATACACAATAACCTACATCTCAGAAGAAGTCCAGACCTGACCCTACATTAGCGAGGGCAAATGTAAGGAGACCCTTCGCCGCCCCCCCCCCCACCCCCGATCAGCTCAACCTGACGGCTGGCCTCTCAATATATAGGACGTCCTAGTCCTCCCTCCGCCCAGAGAGAGACAGAGAGAGAGTGTGTCTTGTAACCAAGAAGGGCCAGCTACCACGTCCCGAGTCCCGCTCGTAGCCCTCCCTCAGGGGAGCGGCGAGAGGGAGTCAGGCACAGAGACACACAGGGATCGGAGGAGGAGGTCCACCACAGCCGAGTCCCGCTCACGGGAGGAGAGTCATGCAGGACTTCCCTCCCCGACTTCCCTCCGGTGTCCCAGCTAAGCAGTCGCCCTCCCGACACCAGTGTTCCAGCTAAGCAGTCTCCCTGCTAGGCCTTCCCCAGGTCACGTGAGTTTTTGTCAGAGCTTTCCATGGGACGAGTTACTTACGTGGGAAGTGTATTCATTTCATGTTCGTGCCCGAGAATCAGAGTGTCTAGTAACGTAATATGATGTCCTAGTAACGTAAACATAATGTTCTAGTAACTTCAATAGAAGGTGTTATTAATGTGTCCATGTCATGTTCGTAATTAATAAAGAGTTGTAACGAAGCGGTGTTTGAGGAGTCGCCCTTACGACGTAATAGATGTGTATTGACATATATAAGATAAGATAAGTGTATTGACGGTGTAAATAACTATCACGGCCACGCTACCAAAATCTTCCCCTCTTTTATACTCTTATACTATCAATATTCTACCTATATGTAATCTTCTTCTTGTGAGATTTGTCTCATTACACACGACTATGATTATAACAACCACGACCATGAATATAATAACCACGACCATGATTACAACAACCACGAATATGATTATAACAACCTCGACCATGATTATAACACTCATGGCCATGATTATAACAACCACGACTATGATAATAGCAACCACGACTATGATTATAACAACCACGTCCATGAATATATCAACCACGACCATGATTATAACAACCACGACCATGATTATAACAACCACGACTATGATGAAAACAACCACGACCATGATTATAACAACCACGACCATGATTATAACAACCATGAATATAATTATAACAACCACGACCACGATTATAACAACCACGATTATGATTATAACAACCATGATCATGAATATAACAACAACGACCATTTTTATAACAAACACGACAATGATTATAACAACTACGACCATGATTATTACAACAACGACCATGATTATAACAACCACGACTATGATTATAACAACCACGACCATGATTATAACAATCACGACTATGATTATAACAACCACGACAATAATTATAACAACCACAAACATGATTATAACAACCACGACCATGATTACAACAACCACGAATATGATAATAACAACCACGACTATGATTATAACACACACGATTATAACAACCACCATGATTATAACAACCACGACTATGATTATAACAACCAAGACCACGATTATAACAACCACGACCATCATTATAACAACCACGACCATGATTATAACAACCACGACTATGATTATAACAACCACGACCACGAATATAATAACCACGACTATGATTATAACAACCACGACATTGATTATAACAACCACGGCTATGATTATAACAACCATGACCACGAATATAATAACCACGACTATGATTATAACAACCACGACATTGATTATAACAACCACGACCATGATTATAACAACCACGACCATGATTATAACAACCACGACTATGAATATAACAACCACGACCACGATTATAACAACCACGACCATGAATATAACAACAATGAATATAATTATAACAACTACGACCACGATTATAACAACCACGATTATGATTATAACAACCACGACAATGAATATAACAACCACGATCATGATTAAAACAACCACGACCATGATTATAACAACCACGACCATCATTATAACAACCACGACCATGATTATAACAACCACGACTATGATTATAACAACCACGACCACGAATATAATAACCACGACTATTATTATAACAACCACGACATTGATTATAACAACCACGGCTATGATTATAACAACCACGACCATGATTATAACAACCACGACCATGATTATAACAACCACGACTATGATTATAACAACCACGACAATAATTATAACAACCACGACCATGATTATAACAACCAGGAATATGATAATAACAACGAAACCACGACCATGATTACAATTATAACAACCAAGACTATGATTATAACAACCACGCCCAAGATTATAACAACCTCGATTATGATTTTAACAACCACGACTATAATTATAACAACCACGATAATGATTATAACAACCACGAAAATGAATATAACAACCACGACCATAATTATAATAACCACTACCATTATTATAATAACCACTACCATTATTATAACAACCACGACTATGATTATAAAAAGGACGACCATGAATATTACAAGCACGACCATGAATATAACAATCACGACTATGATTATAACAACCAAGACAATGAATATAACAACCACAACTATGATTATAACAACCACAACTATGATTATAACAACTACGACCATGATTATAAAAACCACGACCATGATAATAACAACCACGACCATGCTTATAACAACGACGACTATGTTTATAAGAACCACGACCATGATTATAACAACCACAACCTTGATTATAACAACCACGACTATGATTATAACAACCACGAATATGATTATAACAACCACGACCATGATTATAACAACCACGACTATAATTATAACAACCACGAACATGACAATAACAACCACGACCATGATTAAAACAACCCCGACTATGATTATAACAACCAAGGACCATGATTATAACAACACGACCATGATTACAACAACCACGAATATGATTATAACAACCACAACTATGATAATAAAATCCACGACCATGATCATAACAACCACGACCATGATTATAACAACCACGACTATGATTATAACAACCACAACTATTATCATAAACACGACTTTGATTATAACAACCACGACCATGAGTATAACAACCACGATTATGATTATAACACCCACGACTATGATTATAACAACCACGATCATGATTATAACAACCACAACCATGATTATAACAACCATGAATATAATTATAACAACAACGACCATGATTATAGCAACCACGCCCATGATTATAACAACCTCGAATATGATTTTAACAACCACGACCATGATTATAACAACAATGACCATGATTATTACAACCACGACATTGATTATAACAAACACGGCTATGATTATAACATCCACGACCATGATTATAACAACCACGACCATGAATATAACAACCACGACCGTGAATATAACACTCACGACCATGATTATAACAACCACGACTATGATTATAACAACCACGCCCATGATTATAACAACCTCGAATATGATTTTAACAACCACGATTATGATTATAACAACCACGACTATGATTTTAATAACCACGACCATGAATATAACAACCACGACTATGATTATAACAAGCACGACTATGATTACAACAAGCACGACTATGATTATAACAACCACGACCGTGATTATAACAACCACGACATTGATTATAACAACCACGGCTATAATTATAACAACCACGACAATGATTTTAACAACCACGACCATGATTATAACAACCACGACCGTGATTATAACAACCACGACCGTGATTATAACAACCAAAACCATGATTATAACAACCACGACTATGATGATAACAACCACGACAATTATTATAACAACCACGAACATGATTATAACAACCACGAATATAATTATAACAACCACGAAAATGATTATAACAACCACGACCATGAATATAACAGCCAAGACCATGATTATAAAAACCACGACAATGATTATAACAACCACGATTATGATTATAAAAACCACGACAATGATTATAAGAACCACGAATATAATTATAACCATGACCATGATTATAACAGCCACGACCATGATTATATCAACCACGACCATGATTTTAGCAACCACGCCCATGATTATAACAACCACGATTATGATTATAACAACCACGACTAAGATTATAACAACCACGACCATGAATATAACAGCCACGACCATGATTATAAAAACCACGACAATGATTATAACAACCACGAATATAATTATCACAAACACGACCATCATTATAACAACCACGACTATGATTATAACCAAAACGACCATGATTATAACAACCACGACTATGATTATAACAACCACGACCATGATTAAAAAAAACACGACTATGATGATAACAACCACGACCATGATTATAACAACCACGACAATAATTATAACAACCACGACCATAATTATAACAACCACGAATATGATTATAACAACCATGACCATGAATATAACAAAAACGACCATTATTATAACAACCACGACAATGATTATAACAACCACGACCATCATTATAACAACCACGACCATGATTATAACAACCACGACTATGATTATAACAACCACGACCATGATTATAACAATCACGACTATGATTATAACAACCACGACAATAATTATAACAACCACGACCATGATTATAACAACCACGACCATGATTATAACAACCACGACTATGATTATAACAACCACGACCGCGAATATATTAACCACAACTATGATTATAACAACCACGACATTGATTATGAAAACCACGGCTATGATTATAACAACCACGACCATGATTATAACAGCCACGACCATGATTATAACAACCACGACTATGGTTATAACAACCACGACAATAATTATAACAACCACGACCATGATTATAACAACCACGAATATGATAATAACAAACACGACCATGATTATAACACTCACGACCATGATTATAAAAACCACAGCTATGATTATAGCAACCACGACCATGATTATAACAACCACGACCATGATTATAACAACCATGAATATAATTATAACAACCACGACCACGATTATAACACCCACGATTATGATTATAACAACCACAACTATGATTATAACAACCACGACCATGATTATAACAACCACGAATATAATTATAACAACAACGACCATGATTATAGCAACCACGCCCATGATTATAACTACCACGAATATGATTTTAACAACCACGACCATGATTATAACAACAATGACCATGATTATAACAACCACGACATTGATTATAACAACTACGGCTATGATTATAACAACCACGACCATGATTATAACAACCACGACCATGAATATAACAACCACGACTATGATTACAACAACCACGACCATGATTATAACAACCTCGAATATGATTTTAACAACCACGACTATGATTATAACAACCACTACCATAATTATAACAACCACGACCACCATTAAAACAACCACGATTATGATTATAACAACCACGACCATGAATATATACAACCACGATCATGATTATAACAACCACGATCATGAATATAGCAACCACGACCATGATTATAACAATAATGACCATGATTATAACAACCACGACTTTGATTATAACAACCACGACCATGATTATAACAACGACGATTATAATTATATCAACAACGACTATGATTATAGCAACCACGCTCATGATTATAACAACCTCGAATATGAGTTTAACAACCACAACCATGATTATAACAATAATGACCATGATTATAACAACCACGACTACCACGACCATGATTATAACAACACGACCATGAATATAACAAACACGACCAATAACATCACGACCATGATTATAACAACCCGACTATGATTATAACAACCACGCCCATGATTATAACAACCTCGATTATAACAACCACGACCATGATTATAACAACCACAACGACGACCATGAATATAACAAACACGACGACTATGATTATAACATTCACGACGACATGATTATAACAACCACGACTATGATTATAACAACCACGCCCATGATTATAACAACCTCGATTATGATTTTAACAACCACGACTAACAACCACGTATGATTATAACAACCACGACGATAATGATTATAACAACCACGAACGAACATGATGATTATAACAACCACATGATTATAACAACCACGACTATGATTATAACAACCACGATTATAACGAAGCACGACGACATGATTATAACAACCACGACTATGATATATATATAACCACTACCATGATTATTATAACAACCACGACTATGATTATAACAACCACGACTATGAATATAACAAGCACGACCATGAATATAACAATCACGACTATGATTATAACAACCAAGACTATGAATATAACAACCACCAACTATGATTATAACAACCACAACTATGATTATAACAACCACGACCATGATTATACCCACGACCATGATAATAACAACCACGACCATGCTTATAACAACGACGACTATGTTTATAAGAATCACAACCACGACTATGATTATAACAACCACGAATATGATTATAACAACCACGACCATGATTATAACAACTACGACTATAATTATAACAACCACGAACATGACTATAACAACCACGACCATGATTAAAACAACCCCGACTATGATTATAACAACCAAGGACCATGAATATAACAAAAACGACCATGATTATAACAACCACGACTATGATTATAACAACCACGACTATGATAATAAAATCCACGACCATGATTATAACAACCACGACCATGATTATAACAACCACGACTATGATTATAACAACCACAACTATGATCATAAACACGACTTGATTATAACAACCACGACCATGATGTATAACAACACGACGGCCATGATTATAACAATGAACGAAAATGATGATTATAACAACCACGATCATGATTATGACTACGACCATGATTATAACAACACACGACATGATTATACCCGACTATGATTATAACACAATGGACCATGAATATAATTATAACGACCATGACGACTATGATTATAACAACCACGACACGATTATAACAACCACGACCATGATTATAACAACCACGACTATGATTATAACAACACACAAAATATGATTTTATAAAACCGACCATGATTATACAACACATCATGATCATGATTGATTTATAACAACCATGAATATAATTATAACAACAACGACCATGATTATAGCAACCACGCCCATGATTATAACAACTTCGAATATGATTTTAACAACCACGACCATGATTATAACAACAATGACCATGATGATAACAACCACGACATTGATTATAACAAACACGACCATGATTATAACAACAACGACCATGAATATACCAACCACGACCATGATTATAACACTCCCGACCATGACTATAATAACCACGACTATGATTATAACAACCACGCCCATGATTATAACAACATCGAATATGATTATAACAACAACGACCATGATTATAGCAACCACGCCCATGATTATAACAACCACGATTATGATTATAACAACCACGACTAAGATTATAACAACCACGACCATGAATATAACAGCCACGACCATGATTATAAAAACCACGACAATGATTATAACAACCACGAATATAATTATGACAACCACGACCATCATTATAACAACCACGACTATGATTATAACAAAAACGACCATGATTATAACAACCACAACTATGATTATAACAACCACGACCATGATTAAAAAAAACACGACTATGATGATAACAACCACGACCATCATTATAACAACCACGACCACGATTATAACAACAACGAATATAATTATAACATCCACGACCATGATTATAACAACCACGATCATGATTATAACACCCAAGTCCATGAATATAACAACCACGACCATGATTATAACAACCACGACCATGATTATAACAACTACGACCATGATTATAACAACCACGACCATGATTATAACAACCAAGACTATGATTATATCAACCACGACCATGATTATAACAACCACGACCATGATTATAACAACCACGACCATGATTAAAACAACCACGACCATGATTATAATAACAACGACCATGATTATAACAATCACGACTATTAATATAACAGACACAACCATGAATATAACAACCACGACTATGATTATAACAACCACGACAATAATTATAACAACCACGAACATGATTATAACAACCACGACCATGATTATAACAACCACGAATGTGGTTATAACAAGGATTACCATGAATATAACAAGCACGACCATGAATATAACAACCACGACTATGATTATAACAACCACGACCATGATTATAACAACCACGACAATGATTATCACAACCACGACCATGATTATAACAACCACGACCCTGATTATAACACCCACGACAATGATTATAACAACCACAAATATGATTATAACAACCACGGCCATGATTATAACAACCACGACTATGAAAATAACAACCACGACCATGAATATAACAACCACGACCATGATTATAAAAACCACGACAATGATTATAACAACCACGAATATAATTATGACAAGCACGACCATCATTATAACAACAACGACTATGATTATAACAAAAACGACCATGATTATAATAACAACGACCATGATTATAACAATCACGACTATGAATATAACAGACACAACCATGAATATAACAACCACGACTATGATTATAACAACCACGACAATAATTAGAACAACCACGAACATGATTATAACAACCACGACAATGATTATAACAACCACGAATGTGGTTATAACAAGGATTACCATGAATATAACAAGCACGACCATGAATATAACAACCACGACTATGATTATAACAACCACGACCATGATTATAACAACCACGACAATGATTATCACAACCACGACCATGATTATAACAACCACGACCCTGATTATAACACCCACGACATTGATTATAACAACCACGAATATGATTATAACAACCACGGCCATGATTATAACAACCAAGACTATGAAAATAACAACCACGACCATGAATATAACAGTCACGACTATGATTATAAAAACCACGACAATGATTATAACAACCACGAATATAATTATGACAACCACGACCATCATTATAACAACCACGACTATGATTATAACGAAAACGACCATGATTATAATAACAACGACCATGATTATAACAATCACGACTATGAATATAACAGACACAACCATGAATATAACAACCACGACTATGATTATAACAACCACGACAATAATTATAACAATGATTATAACAACAATGACCAAGATTATAACAACCACGACTATGATTATAACAACCACGACATTGATTATAAAAATAACGGTCTATGATTATTACAACCACGACCATGATTATAACAACCACGACCATGATTATAACAACCACGACCATGATTATAACAATCACGACCATGATTATAGCAACCACGACAATAATTATAACAACCACGAACATGATTATAACAACCAAGACTATGATTACAACAACCACAAATATGATAATAACAACCACGACCATGATTATAACACTCACAACCATGATTATAACAACAACGACTATGATAATAGCACCCACGACTATGATTATAACAACCACGACCATGAATATAACAACCACGACCATGATTATAACAACCACGACCATGATTATAACAACCACGCCCATGATTATAATAATCACGACCATGATTATAACAACCACGACTATGATTATACAACCACGACCATGATTATAACAACCACGACCATGATTATAACAACCACGACTATGATTATAACAACCACGACCATGATTACAACAACCACGAATATGATAATAACAACCACGACCATGATTATAACTCTCACGATCATGATTATAACAACCACGACCATGATTATAACAACCACGACCATGATTATAACAACCACGACCATAATTATAACAACCACGACTATGATTATTACAACCACATCCATGAATATAACAACCACGACTATGATTATAACAACCACGACATTGATTATAACAACCACGGCTATGATTATAAAAACCATGACCATGATTACAACAACCACGAATATGATAATAACAACCACAACCATGATTATAACACTCACGACCATGATTATAACAACCACGACCATGATTATAACAACCACGACCATGATTATAACAACCATGAATATAATTATAACAAGCACGACCACGATTATAACAACCACGATTATGATTATAATAACCACGACCATGAATATAACATCCACGATCATGATTATAACAACCACGACCATCATTATAACAACCACGAGCATGATTATAATGACCTCGAATATGATTTTAACAGCCGCGCCCATTAAGATAAACAACCACGACCATGATTATAACAACCACGACAATGATTATAACAACCACGGCAATGATTATAACAACCACGACCATGATTATAACAACCACGATTATAATTATAACAACCACAACCATGATTATAACAACCACGATTATGATTATAAAAACCACGACCATGAATATAACAACCACGACCTTGATTATAACAACCACGACAAGGATTATAACAACCACGACCATGATTATAACAACCACGACCATGATTATAACAACCAAGACTATGATTATAACAACAACGACCATGAATATAACAACCACGACCTTGATTAAAACAACCACGACCATGATTATAACAATCACGACTATGATTATAACAACCACGACAATAATTATAACAACCACGAACATGATTATAACAACCACGATCATGATTACAACAACCACGAATATGATAATAACAACCACGACCATGATAATAACACTCACGACCATGATTATAACAACCAAGACTATAATTATAACCTCCACGACCATGATTATAACAACCACGAACATAATTATAACAACCATGAATATAATTATAACAACCACGACCATGAAAATAACAACAACGATTATGATTATAACAACCACGACCATGAATATAACAACCACGATCATAATTATAACAACCACGACCTTGATTATAACAACCACGACCATCATTATAACAACCACGGCCATGATTATATCAACCACGACTATGATTATAACAACCACGACCATGAATTTAACAACCACAACTATGATTATAACAACCACGACAATAATTATAACAACTACGAACATGATTATAACAACCACGACCATGATTATAACACTCTCGCCCATGATTATAACAACCACGGCTATGATTATAACAACCACGACCATGATTATAACAACCACGACCATGATTAAAACAACCATGAATATAATTATAACAACCACGACCACGATTATAACAACCGAGATTATGATTATAACAACCACGACCATGAATATAACAACCACGATTATGATTATAACATCCACGACCATGATTATAACAACCACGATTATGATTATAACAACCACGACCATGATTATAACAACCACGACCATGATTATAGCAACCACGCCCATGATTATAACAACCTCGAATATGAATTTAACAACCACGACCATGATTATAACAACAATGACCATGATTATAAAAACCACGACATTGATTATAACAACCACGGCTATGATTATAACAACCACGACCATGATTATAACAACCACGACCATGAATATAACAACCACGACCATGATTATAACAAGCACGACCATGATTATAACAACCACGACAATAATTATAACAACCACGAACATGATTATAACAACCACGACCATGATTACAACAACCACGAATATGATAATAACAACCACGACCATGATAATAACACTCACGACCATGATTATAACAACCAAGACTATAATTATAACCTCCACGACCATGATTATAACAACCACGAACATAATTATAACAACCATGAATATAATTATAACAACCACGACCATGAAAATAACAACAACGATTATGATTATAACAACCACGACCATGAATATAACAACCACGATCATAATTATAACAACCACGACCTTGATTATAACAACCACGACCATCATTATAACAACTTCGACTATGATTATAACAACCACGACTATGATTATAACAACCACGACCATGAATTTAACAACCACAACTATGATTATAACAACCACAAAAATAATCATAACAACTACGAACATGATTATAAAAACCACGACCATGATTATAACACTCTCGACCATGATTATAACAACCACGGCTATGATTAAAACAACCACGACTATGATTATAACAACCACGACCATGATTAAAACAACCATGAATATAATTATAACAACCACGACCACGATTATAACAACCACGATTATGATTATAACAACCACGACCATGAATATAACAACCACGATCATGATTATAACATCCACGACCATTATTATAACAACCACGATTATGATTATAACAACCACGACCATGATTACAACAACCACGACCATGATTATAACAACCACGAATATAATTATAACAACCACGACCATGATTATAGCAACCACGCCCATGATTATAACAACCTCGAATATGATTTTAACAACCACGACCATGATTATAACAACAATGACCATGATTATAACAACCACGACATTGATTATAACAACCACGGCTATGATTATAACAACCACGACCATGATTATAACAACCACGACCATGAATATAACAACCACAACCATGATTATAACAAGCACGACCATGATTATAACAACCACGACTATGATTATAACAACCACTAATATGATTATAACTACCACTACCATGATTATTACAACCACGACTATGATTATAACAAAGACGACCATGAATATAACAAAATCGACCATGAATATAACAACCACAACTAAGATTATAACAACCACGACTATGATTTTAACATCCACGACCATGATTATATCAACCACGACTATGATTATAACTACCACGACAATAATTATAACAACCACGAACATGATTATAACAACCACGACCATGAATATAACAACCACGGCTATGATTATAACAACCACGACCATGGTTATAACATCCACGACCATGATTTTAACAAATGCGAATATGATTATAACAACCACGACCATGATTATAATATTCACGACTATGATTATATCTACCACGACAATAATTATAACAACCACGAACATGATTATAACAACCACGACCATGATTACAACAACCACGAATATGATAATAACAACCACGACCATGATTATAACAACCACGACCATGCTTATAACAACCATGAATATACTTATAACAACCACGACCACGATTATAACAACCACGATTATGATTATAATAACACGACCATGAATATAACAACCACGATCATGATTATAACAACCACGACCATCATTATAACAACCACGACTATGATTATAATAACCACGGCTATGATTATACCAACCACGACCGTGATTATAACAACCACGACCCGATTATAACAACCACGACAATAATTATAACAACCACGAACATGATTATAACAACCACGACCATGATTATAACAACCACGAATATGATAATAACAACCTCGACCATTATTATAACACTCACGACCATGATTATAACAACCACGACAATAATTATAACAACCACGAACATGAATATAACAACCACGACTATGATTATAACAACCACGACATTGATTATAACAACCACGGCTATGATTATACCAACCACGACCATGATTATAACAACCACGACCATGATTATAACAACCACGAATATAATTATAACAACCACGACCATGATTATAGCAACCACGCCCATGATTATAACAACCTCGAATATGATTTTAACAACCACGACTATGATTATAACAACAATGACCATGATTATAACAACCACGACATTGATTATAACAACCACGGCTATGATTATAACAACCACGACTATGATTATAACTACCACTACCATGATTATTACAACCACGACTATGATTATAACAACAATGACCATGATTATAACAACCACGACATTGATTATAACAAGCACGACCATGATTATAACAACCACGACTATGATTATAACTACCACTACCATGATTATTACAACCACGACCATGAATATAACAAGCACGACCATGAATATAACAACCACAACAAAGTTTATAACAACCACAACTATGATTTTAACATCCACGACCATGATTATAACAACCACGACCCTGATTATAACAACCACAAATATGATTATAACAACCTGGACCACTATTATAACACTCACGACCATGATTATAACAACAACGAATATGATAATAGCAACCACGACTATGATTATAACAACTACGACCATGAATATAACAACCAAGACCATGATTGTAACAACCACGACCATGATTATAACAACCACGACTATGATGATAACAACCACGACAATGATTATAACAACCACGACCATGATTATAACAACCACGAATATAATTATAACAACCATGACCATGATCATAACAACCACGACCATGATTATAGCAGCCACGCCCATGATTATAACAACCTCCAATATGATTTCAACAACCACGACCATGATTATAACAACAATGACCATGATTATAACAACCACGACCATCATTATAACAACCACGACTATGATTATAACAACCACATAAATGATTATAACAACCACGACTATGATTATAACAACCACGACCATGATTATAACAACCACGACTATGATGATAACAACCCCGACCATGATTATAACAGCCACGACCATGATTATATCAACCACGAATATATATATATAACCTCCACGACCATGATTATAACAACCATGATCATGATTATAACAACCACGACTATGATCATATCACGACTATGATCATAATCACGACTATGATTATAACAACCACAACCAACGACCATGATTATAAACAACACGACCTAAAACAACCACTACCATGATTATAACAACCACGACCATGATTATAAAAACCACAGCTATGATTATAACAACCACGACCATGATTATAACATCCACGACCATGAATATAACACTCACGACTATGATTATAACAACCGACGATGATTATAAAACCACGACTATGATTATAGCAACCACGATTATGATCATAATCACGACTATGATTATAACAACCACGACCATGATTATACAACCACGACCATGATTAAGCAACCGACCCTGATTAAAACAACCACGACCATGATTATAACAACCACGACCATGAGTATAAAAACCACAGCTATGATTATAACAACCACGACCATGATTATAACATCCACGACCATGATTATAAAAACCACGACTATGATTATAACATCCACGAATATGATTATAACAATCACGACTATGATTAAAACAACCATGACAATAATTATAACAACCACGCCCATGATTATAACAACCACGACCATGAATATAACAACCACGACCATGATTATAGCAACCAAGACCATGATTAAAACAACCCCGACCATGATTATGACAACCACGACCAGGATTATAGCAACCACGCCCATGATTATAACAACCAAGACTATGATAAAACAACCACGACATTGATTTTAAAAACCACAGCTATGATTATAACAACCACGACCATGATTATAACAACCAAGATCATGATTATAACAACCTCTACTATGATTATAACAACCACGACCATGATTATAACAATCACGACTATGATTAAAACAACCACGACAATAATTATAACAACCACGAACATGATTATAACAACTACGACTATGATTATAACAACCACAACATTGATTATAACAACCACGGCTATGATTATACCAACCACGACCATGATTATAACAACCACGACCATGATTATAACAACCATGAATATAATTATAACAACCACGAACACGATTATAACAACCACGATTATGATTATAACAACCACGACCATGAATATAACAACCACGATCATGATTATAACAACCACGACCATGATTATAACAACCACGATCATGATTATAACAACCACGAATATAATTATAACAACCACGACCATGATTATAGCAACCACGCCCATAATTATAACAACCTCGTATATGATTTTAACAACCACGACCATGATTATAACAACCACGACCATGATTATAACAACCACGAATATAATTATAACAATCACGACCATGATTCTAACAACCACGACTTTGATTATAACGACCACGACCATGAACATAACAACCACGACCATGATTAAAACAACCGCGACCATGATTACAATAACCACGACCATGATTATAACAACCACGACCATGATTATGACAACAATGACCATGATTTTAACAACCACGACTATGATTATAACAAACACGACCATGATTATAACAACCACGAACATGATTGTAACAGTCACGACTATAATTATAACAACCACGACCATGATTATAACAACCACGACAATGATTACAGCAACCACGCCCATGATTATAACAACCTCGAATATGATTTTAACAACCACGACCATGATTATAACAACAATGACCATGATTATAAAAACCACGACATTGATTATAACAACCACGGCTATGATTGCAACAACCACGACCATGATTATAACAACCGCGACCATGATTACAACAACCACGACCATGATTATAACAACCACGACAATGATTATAGCAACCACGCCCATTATTGTAATAACAACAGACCATGATTATAACAACCACGATCATGATTGTAACAACCACGACTATGATTATAACAACCACGACCATGATTATAACAATCACGTCTATGATTAAAACAACCACGACAATAATTATAACAACCACGCCCATGATTATAACAACCACGACCATGAATATAACAACCACGACATGATTATAACAACCACGACCATGATTATAGCAACCACGCCCATGATTATAACAACCACGACTATGATTAAACAACCACGACAGTGATTATAAAAACCACAGCTATGATTATAATAACCACGACCATGATTATAACAACCACGACCATGATTATAACAACCACTACTATGATTATAACAACCACGACCATGATTATAACAATCACGACTATGATTAAAACAACCACGACAATAATTATAGCAACCACGAACATGATTATAACAACCACGACCATGATTATAACAACCACGAATATGAAAATAACAACCACGACTATGATTATAACAACCACGACTATGATTATAGCAACCACGACTATGATTATAGCAACCACGACTATGATCATAATCACGACTATGATCATAATCACGACTATGATCATAATCACGACTATGATTATAACAACCACGACCATGATTATAACAACCACGACTATGATTAAACAACCACGACCATGATTATAACAACCAGTAGTATGATTATTGCAACCACGAACATGATTATAACAATGACGACTATGATTAAAACAACCACGACAATAATTTTAACAACCACGAACATGATTATAACAACCACGACCATGATTATAACAATCACGACTATGATTAAAACAACCACGACAATAATTATAACAACCACTCCCATGATTATAACAACCACGCCCATGAATATAACAACCACGACCATGATTATAGCAACCACGACCATGATTAAAACAACCACGACCATGATTATAACAACCACGACCATGATTATAGCAACCACGCCCATGATTATAACAACCACGACTATGATTAAATAACCATGACCATGATTATAACAACCACGACCATGATTATAACGACCACGACTATGATTATAACAACCACGACGATGATTATAACAACCACGACTATGATTATAGCAACCACGACTATGATTATAACAACCACGACCATGATTATAACAACCACGACCAAGATTATAACAACCACGACCATGATTATAACATCCACGACCATGATTATAACAACCACGACCCTGATTATAACAAACACGAATATGATTATAACAACCTGGACCACTATTATAACACTCACGACCATGATTATAACACCAACGAATATGATAATAGCAACCACGACTATGATTATAACAACCTCGACCATGAATATAACAACCACGACCATGATTGTAACAACCACGACCATGATTATAACAACCACGACTATGATGATAATAACCACGAGAATGATTATAACAACCACGACCATGATTATAACAACCACGAATATAATTATAACAACCATGACCATGATCATAAAAACCACGACCATGATTATAGCAACCACGCCCATGATTATAACAACCTCCAATATCATTTCAACAACCACGACCATGATTATAACAACAATGACCATGATTATAACAACCACGACCATCATTATAACAACCACGACTATGATTATAACAACCACGACCATGATTATAACAACAATGACCATGATTATAACAACCACGACCATCATTATAACAACCACGACTATGATTAACAACCACGACAATGATTATAACAACCACGACTATGACTATAACAGCCACGACCATGATTATAATAACCACGAATATATTTATAACCTACACGACCATGATTATAACAACCACGATCATGATTATAACAACCACGACCATGAATATAACAACCACGACCATGATTATAACAACCACGACCATGATTATAACAAGTACGACCATGATTATAACAACCACGACCATGTTTATAACAACCACGACTATGATTATAACAACCACCACCATGATTTTAACAACCACGACTATGATTATAACAACCACTAATATGATTATAACAACCTTGACCATGATTATAACACTCACGGCCATGATTATAACAAACACGACTATGATAATAGCAACCACGACTATGATTATAACAACCACGACCATGTATATAACAACCACGACCATGATTATAACAACCACGACCATGATTATAACAACCACGACTATGGTGAAAACAACCACGACCATGATTATAACAACAACGACCATGATTTTAACAACCATGAATAAAATTATAACAACCACGACCACGATTATAACAACCACGATTATGATTATAACAACCATGAACATGAATATAACAACCACGACCATGATTATAACAACAACGACAATGATTATAACAACCACGACACATGATTATAACAACAACGACAATGATTATAACAACCACGACACATGATTTTAACAACCACGACTATGAATATAACAACCACTAATATGATTATAACAACCTTGACCATGATTATAACACTCACGGCCATGATTATAACAAACACGACTATGATAATAGCAACCACGACTATGATTATAACAACCACGACCATGTATATAACAACCACGACCATGATTATAACAACCACGACCATGATTATAACAACCACGACTATGATGAAAACAACCACGACTATGATTATAACAACAACGACCATGATTATAACAACCATGAATATAATTATAACAACCACGACCACTATTATAACAACCACGATTATGATTATAACAACCACGACCATGAATATAACAACCACGACCATGATTATAACAACCACGACAATGATTATAACAACCACGACACATGATTATAACAACCACGACCATGATTATAACAACCTGTGATTATATCTACCACGACAATAATTATAACAACCACGAACATGATTATAACAACCACGACCATGATTACAACAACCACGAATATGATAATAACAACCATGACCATGATTATAACAACAAAGACCATGCTTATAACAACCATGAATATACTTATAACAACCACGACCACGATTATAACAACCACGATTATGATTATAACAACCACGACCATGAATATAACAACCACGATCATGATTATAACAACCACGACCATCATTATAACAACCACGACTATGATTATAACAACCACGGCTATGATTATACCAACCACGACCGTGATTATAAAACCACGACCCGATTATAACAACCACGACTATGATTATAACAACGACGACAATAATTATAACAACCGCGAACAAGAATATAACAACCACGACTATGATTATATCAACCACGACATTGATTATAACAACCACGGCTATGATTATACCAACCACGACCATGATTATAATAACCACGACCATGATTATAACAACCATGAATATAATTATGACAACCACGACCACGATTATAACAACCACGATTATGATTATAACAACCACGACCATGAATATAACAACCACGATCATGATTATAACAACAACGACCATGATTATAACAACCACGATCATGATTTTAACAACGACGACCATGAATATAACAACCACGACAATAATTATAACAACTTCGAACATGATTATAACCACGACCATGATTATAACACTCACGACCATGATTATAACAACCACGGCTATGATTATAACAACCACGACCATGATTATAACAACCACGACCATGATTATAACAACCATGAATATAATTATAACAACCACGATCATGATTATAGCAACCACGCCCATGATTATAACAACCTCGAATGTGATTTTAACAACCACGACCATGATTATAACAACAATGACCATGATTATAACAACCACGACGTTGATTATAACAACCACGGCTATGATTATAACAACCACGACCATGATTATAACAACCACGACCATGAATACAACAACCACGACCATGACTATAACAAGCACGACCATGATTATAACAACCACGACTATGATTATAACTACCACTACATGATTATAACAACCATGACTATGATTATAACAAGGACGACCATGAATATAACAAGCACGACCATGATTATAACAACCACGAATATGATTATAACAACCTCGACCACTATTATAACACTCACGGCCATGATTATAACAACAACGACTATGATAATAGCAACCACGACTATGATTATAAAAACCACGACCATGAATATAACAACCAAGACCATGATTGTAACAACCACTACCATGATTATAACAACCACGACTATGATGATAACAACCACGAACATGATTATAACAACCACGACCATGATTATAACAACCATGAATATAATTATAACAACCACGTCCACGATTATAACAACCACGATTATGATTATAACAACCACGACCATGATTATAGCAACCACGCCCATAATTATAACAACCTCTAATATGATTTTAACAACCACGACCATGATTATAACAACCACGACCATGATTATAACAACCACGAATATGATTATAACGACCACGACCATGAACATAACAACCACGACCATGATTATAACAACCGCGACCATGATTACAACAACCACGACCATGATTATAACAACCACGACAATGATTACAGCAACCACGCCCATGATTATAACAACCTCGAATATGATTTTAACAACCCTGACCATGATTATAACAACAATGACTATGATAATAACAACCACGACAATGATTATAGCAACCACGACCATGATTATATCAACCACGATCATGATTATAACAACCACGACTATGATTATAACAACCACGACCATGATTATAACAATCACGACTATGATTAAAACATCCACGACAATAAGTATAACAACCACGCCCATGATTATAACAACCACGACCATGAATATAACAACCACGACCATGAATATAACAACCACGACCATGATTATAGCAACCACGACCATGATTAAAACAACCACGATCATGATTATGACAACCACGACCATGATTATAGCAACCACGCCCATGATTATAACAACCACGACTATGATATAACAACCACGACATTGATTATAAAAACCACAGCTATGATTATAACAACCACGACCATGATTATAACAACCACGACCATGATTATAACAATCACGACTATGATTAAAACATCCACGACAATAATTATAACAACCACGAACATGATTATAACAACCACGACCATGATTATAACAACCACGAATATGAAAATAACAACCACGACTATGATTATATCAACCACGAATATGATTATAGCAACCACGACTATGATTATAGCAACCACGACTATGATCATAATCACGACTATGATCATAATCACGACTATGATCATAATCACGACTATGATTATAACAACCACGACCATGATTATAACAACCACGACTATGATTAAACAACCACGACATTGATTTTAAAAACCACAGCTATGATTATAACAACCACTACTATGATTATAACAACCACGACCATGATTATAACAATCACGACTATGATTAAAACAACCACGACAATAATTATAACAACCACGAACATGATTATAACAACCACGACCATGTTTATAACAACCACGAATATGAAAATAACAACCACGACTATGTTTATAACAACCACGACTATGATTATAGCAAACACGACTATGATTATAGCAACCACGACTATGATCATAATCACGACTATGATCATAATCACGACTATGATCAAAATCACGACTATGATTATAACAACCATGACCATGATTATAACAACCACGACTATGATGATAACAACCACGACAATAATTATAACAACCACGACTATGATGATAACAACCCCGACCATGATTATAACAGCCACGACCATGATTATAACAACCACGAATATATTTATAACCTCCACGACCATGATTACAACAACCACGATCATGATTATAACAACAACGACCATGAATATAACAACCACGACCATGATTATAACAACCACGACCATGATTATAACAAGTACGACAATGATTATAACAACCACGACCATGTTTATAACAACCACGACTATGATTATAACAACCACGACCATGATTTTAACAACCACGACTATGATTATAACAACCACTAATATGATTATAACAACCACGACCATGATTATAACAACCACGACTATGATGAAAACAACCACGACCATGATTAAACCAACAACGACCATGATTATAACAACCATGAATATAATTATAACAACCACGACCAC
>NW_024718332.1:0-9044 GCF_018991925.1 Homarus americanus | reverse complement strand
GGACAGGGCCATTACATATATAATGACCCACAGTACTGTTACATAATGACCCCCAGCAGTTATATAATAACCCCTGGTACCGTTACATAATGACCCAGGTAGTTATGAAATAACCATAGTTCTGTTATATAATGACCCCCGGTACTGTTAAATAATGACCCAGCGTACTGTTAAATAATGACCCTGATGCTGTTATATAATAACCCCAGTACTGTTATATAATGACCCCAGTACTTATATAATAATCCCCAGCACTGTTATGTAATGACCCCAGTAGTTATATAATAACCTCCATACAGTTGCATAATGACCCCCAGTATTTTTTATAATGACCCCGATATATTATGTGATAATCCCCAGAACTGCTATATAATGACCCCGGTAATTATAAAATAATCACCAGTAGTGTTATATAATGACCCCCAGTAGTTTTATAATAACACCCGGTACTTTTACATAATTACACTGGTACTGTTAAATAATTGCTGTGGCACTGTTATATAATGACTCCCGTTAGTTATATAATAACCCCGGTAGTTATATAATAATCCACGGTACTGGTACATAGTTACACCTGGTACTGTTACATAATTACCCCGGTGCTATTAAATAATTGCTGTGGTACTGTTATATAATGACCCCGGTAGTTATATAATGAACCCTGGTACTGTTACATAATTACCCCGGTACTATTAAATAATGACCCCCGGTACTGCTATAATGACCCTAGTACTGGTAAATAATTACCCCCGTTACTGTTACATAATGACCCAGGTAGTTATATAATAAACCCCGGTACTGTTACATAATGAACCCCGGTAGTTATATAATAAACCCCGGTACTGCAGCATAATGGCAACCAGTAGTTATATAATAGCCCCCGGTACTGGTACATAGTTATCCCCAGTAGTGTTACATAATGACCCCCGGTAGTTATATAATAAACCCCGGTACTGTAACATATTGACCGCCAGTATTTATATAATAGCCTTGGTACTGGTACATAATTACCCCCAGTACTGTTACATAATGACCCCCGGTAGTTATATAACAATCCCTGGTACAGTTCATAATGACCTCAGTTACTGTGAAATTATGACCCTCATTTAGGCAGGTAGAACAGTTGCCAATTAGCACATACTGTACTTCGTGATCAATCCAACATAAATAATATTAACACCTGTCTCTGTTAATTACTCTCACCTGTCGTGTTTAATATAGGAATTTGTATTAATAGTGGAAGAGAATTGCTACGTTAAGGTCTATTTTGTTTATGTGTTCTTTTCTATGTACTTACATAAATAATAATAAACGGTTTATTAATAGAGTTACAGCCGGTGGCTGAAAATATACAGACTTACATTTGATGATATAATGTGCATTGAATACATTTACAGGGCTGTACAGTACATAAATCAGGAGTTGTTTATTATTTTAACAATAGATGGGATGGTGCTGTTCTTATGTCTATCGGTGGGGGCTCTTATGGGCTGAATTTTGTTGTAGTGGCGGACTGCGCGAGTTGGGTGGGGGGCTGCAGGTGGCAGGAGGTGGCGATGACGAGGGTGGTGCAGAAGTCCACTGCCAAACCTTTCCAGTGCTTGGTGGTGGAGGTCACTGACGGATGGCATTTCCAGGGTGGAGACAGCGTTGGTGTAGCCGGAGTATTCTGCACCGAGCATGATTCTGCAGACCCTTTCATGTAGGTCAGTGCCTGTGTGTATGTGTGTGTGTGTGTGAAGTAATCTCCTGTGTTCGTAAAGATTGAGACAATAGTCTTATAATAATGAATAAAAGATAAGACATACAATTTATTTAATGTAAATTAGAGATGATTAATAGAATCATATGACTTTGGGCTAATTTGTACACGTAATTGATTATAAATTAGTAGTTCATTTATTTTGAATGACTCTCTCTCTCTCTCTCTCTCTCTCTCTCTCTCTCTCTCCATTCCTCCTCCTTCCCCTCTTCCTCTCCATCCCTTTCCATCCTCCTTCCATCTTCCTCCTCCTCTCTACCTCTCTTTCCATCTCTCTCTCTCTCTCTCTCTCTCCCCATTCCTCCTCCGTCCCTCTCTTCCTCTCCATCCCTTTCCATCCTCCTTCCATCTTCCTTATCCTCTCTCCCTCTCTTTCCATCTCTCTCCATCCTCCTTTCCTCCTTTCCTCCTTCTTCCTTCCCTTCCTCCTCCTCCTTCCCCTCTTCCTCCTTCCCTCCGTCCCACAGCCGTACCTCCGTTATAAAATGCACACTTGCTACAGGAAGCTCATATCCTTAGGAATTTCCTATAAAAAGAATCCTATATCCAGGAAGTCCTACAGACATCCTGGGGACTTGATTCTGGGAAGGTCATAAGTTGAAGTATTTCTCTCTTCAAAAATACGACCTAAAGAGATATTAGATTAGGTTAGGTTAGGTTAGCTTAGCTTAGCTTAGGTTAGGTTAGGTTAGGTTAGGTTAGGTTAGGTTAGGTTAGGTTAGGTTAGGTTAGGTTATGTTAGGTTAGGTAAGGCTAAGTTAGGTTAGCTTAGGTTAGGTTAGGTGAGGTTAGCTTAGGTTAGGATAGGTTAGGTTAGGTTAGGTTAATGCTGGTTGGGGGGAGAAGGACTAATTTTCATGAGATCCGATACGTGTTGCTAATAAGTGATGGTGACGGTGTGAAACGACGGGGAGTACCACACCATAACACATCTGTATGGTCTTGCTGCGTAGAGGGAGTACCACAGCTTAACGCATCTGTATAGTCTTGCAGTGTAGAGAGAGTACCACAGCATAACACATCTGTATGGTCTTGCTGTGTAGAGAGTACCACGGCATAACACATCTGTATGGTCTTGCAGTGTAGAGAGAGTACCACAGCATAAAACATCTGAATGGTCTTGCTGTGTAAGTGGAGTACCACAGCATAACACATCTGCAGGGTCTTGCTGTGTAGAGGGAATACCACAGCATAACACATCTGTATGGTTTTGCAGAGCAGAGAGAGTACTACAGCATAACACATCTGTATGGTCTTGCTCTGTAGAGAGTACCACGGCATAACACATCTGTATAGTCTTGCAGTGTAGAGAGAGTACCACAATATAACACATCTGTATGGTCTTCCAGTGTAAAAGGAGTAAGACAGCATAACACATCTGTATGGTTTTGCTGTGCAGAGGGAATACCACAGCATAACACATCTGTATGGTTTTGCAGAGCAGAGAGAGTACTACAGCATAACACATCTGTATGGTCTTGCTGTGTAGAATGAGTACCACAGCATAACACATCTGTATGGTCTTGTTGTGTAGAGGGAGTACCACAGCATAACACATCTGAATGGTCTTGCTGTGTGAGTGGAGTACCACAGCATAACACATCTGCATGGTCTTGCTGTGTAGAGGGAATACCACAGCATAACACATCTGTATGGTTTTGCAGAGCAGAGAGAGTACTACAGCATAACACATCTGTATGGTCTTGCTGTGTAGAATGAGTACCACAGCATAACACATCTGTATGGTCTTGTTGTGTAGAGGGAGTATCACAGCATAACACATCTGTATGGTCTTGCTGTGTAGAGAGAGTACCACAGCATAACACATCTGCATAGACTTGCTGTGTATAGGGAGTACCACAGCATAACACATCTGTATGGTCTTGCTGTGTAGAGGGAGTACCACAGCATAACGCATCTGTATGGTCTTGCTGTGTAGAGGGAGTACCACAGCATGACACATCTGCATGGTCTTGCTGTATAGAGGGAGTACCACAACTTAACACATTTGTATAGTCTTGCAGTGTAGAGGGAGTACCACAGCATAACACATCTGAATGGTCTTGCTGTGTAAGTGGAGTACCACAGCATAACACATCTGTATGGTTTTGCAGAGCAGAGAGAGTACTACAGCATAACACATCTGTATGGTCTTGCTGTGTAGAGGGATTGCCACAACATAACACATCTGTGTGGTCATGCAGTATAGAGGGAGTACCACAGCATAACACATCTGTATGGTCTTGCTGTGTACAGGGAGTACCACAGCATAACACATCTGTATGGTCTTGTTGTGTAGAGGGAGTGCCACAGCATAATATATCTGTATGGTCTTGCTGTGTAGAGGGAGTACCACAATATAACACATCTGTATGGTCTTGCTGTGTAGAGGGAGTACCAAAGCATAACACATCTGTATGGTCTTGTTGTGTAGAGGGAGTATCACAGCATAACACATCTGCATGGTCTTGCTGTGTAGAGGGAGTACCACAGCATAACACATCTGTATGGTCTTGTTGTGTAGAGAGAGTACCACAGAATAACACATCTGTATGGTCTTTTAGTGTTGACAGAGTATCACAGCATAACACATCTGTATGGTCTTGCAGTGTAGAGGGAGTACCACAGATTTACACAACTGTATGGTCATGCTGTGTAGAATGAGTATCACAGCATAACACATCTGCATGGTCTTGCTGTGTAGAGAGAGTACCACAGCATGACACATCTTATGGTCTTGCTGTGTAGAGGGAGTACCACAGCATAACACACTCGGTATGGTCTAGCAGTGTAGAGAGAGTACCACAGCATAACACATCAGTTTGGTCTTGTTGTGTAGAGGGAGTGCCACAGCATAAAATATCTGTATGGTCTTGCTGTGTAGAGGGAGTACCACAGCATAACACATCTGTTTGGTCTTGTTGTGTAGAGGGAGTGCCACAGCATAATATATCTGTATGGTCTTGCTGTGTAGAGGGAGTACCACAACATAACACATCTGTATGGTCTTGCAGTGTAGAGGGAGTACCACAGCATAACACATCTGTATGGTCTTGCTGTGTAGAGGGAGTACCACAGCATAACACATCTGTATGGTCTTGTTGTGTAGAGAGAGTATCACAGCATAAAACATCTGTATGGTCTTGCTGTGTAGAGAGAGTACCACAGCATAACACATCTGCATGGTCTTGCTGTGTATAGGGAGTACCACAGCATAACACATCTGTATGGTCTTGCTGTGTAGAGGGAGTACCACAGCATAACACATCAGTTTGGTCTTGTTGTGTAGAGGGAGTACCACAGCATAATATATCTGTATGGTCTTGCTGTGTAGAGGGAGTACCACACATCTGTTTGGTCTTGTTGTGTAGAGGGAGTGCACATAATATATCTGTATGGTCTTGCTGTGTAGAGGGAGTACCACAACATAACACATCTGTATGGTCTTGCAGTGTAGAGGGAGTACCACAGCATAACACATCTGTATGGTCTTGCTGTGTAGAGGGAGTACCACAGCATAACACATCTGTATGGTATTTGTGTAGAGAGTATCCAGCATAAAACATCTGTATGGTCTTGCTGTGTAGAGAGAATACCACAGCATAACACATCTGCATGGTATTGCTGTGTATAGTACCACAGCATAACACATCTGTGGTCTTGCTGGCCAGGAGTACCACAGCATGACGCATCTGTATGGTCTTGTTGTGTAGAGAGAGTATCACAGCATAAAACATCTGTATGGTCTTGCTGTGTAGAGAGAGTACCACAGCATAACACATCTGCATGGTCTTGCTGTGTAGAGAGAGTACCACAGCATAACACATCTGCATGGTCTTGCTGTGTATAGGGAGTACCACAGCATAACATATCTGTATGGTCTTGCTGTGTAGAGGGAGTACCACAGCATAACACATCAGTTTGGTCTTGTTGTGTAGAGGGAGTACCACAGCATAATATATCTGTATGGTCTTGCTGTGTAGAGGGAGTACCACAGCATAACACATCTGTTTGGTCTTGTTGTGTAGAGGGAGTGCCACAGCATAATATATCTGTATGGTCTTGCTGTGTAGAGGGAGTACCACAACATAACACATCTGTATGGTCTTGCAGTGTAGAGGGAGTACCACAGCATAACACATCTGTATGGTCTTGCTGTGTAGAGGGAGTACCACAGCATAACACATCTGTATGGTCTTGTTGTGTAGAGAGAGTATCACAGCATAAAACATCTGTATGGTCTTGCTGTGTAGAGAGAGTACCACAGCATAACACATCTGCATGGTATTGCTGTGTATAGGGAGTACCACAGCATAACACATCTGTATGGTCTTGCTGTGTAGAGGGAGTACCACAGCATGACGCATCTGTATGGTCTTGCTGTGTAGAGGGAGTACCACAGCATGACACATCTGCCTGGTCTTGCTGTATAGAGGGAGTACCACAACTTAACACATTTGTATAGTCTTGCAGTGTAGAGGGAGTACCACAGCATAACACGTCTCTTATGGTCTTGCTATGTAGAGAGAGTACCACAGCATAACACACCTGTAGGGTCTTGCTGTGTAGAGGAAGTACCACAGCATGACACATCTGTATGGTCTTGCTGTGTAGAGGGAGTACCACAGCATAACACACCTATATGGTCTTGCTGTGTAGAGAGAGTACCACAGCATAACGCATCTGTATAGTCTTGCAGTGTAGAGAGAGTACCACAGCATAACACATCTGTATGGTCTTGCTGTGTAGAGGGAGTACCAAAGCATAACACATCTGTATGGTCTTGCTGTGTAGATGGAGTACCACAGCATAACACATCTGTATTGTCTTGCAGTGTAGAGAGAGTACCACAGCATAACACATCTGTATGGTCTTGCTGTGTAGAGGGAGGACCACAGCATAACACATCTGTATGGTCTTGCTGTGTACAAGTAGTACAACAGCATAACACATTTGTATGATCTTGCAGTGTAGAGGGATACCACGGCATAATACATCTGTATGGTCTTGCTATGTAGAGAGAGTACGACAGCATAAAACATCTGTTTGGTCTTGCTGTGTAGAGAGTACCACGGCATAACACATCTGTATGGACTTTCAGTGTAAAAGGAGTACCACAGCATAACACATCTGTATGGTCTTGTTGTGTAGAGGGAGTACCACAGCATAACACATCTGTATAGTCTTGCTGTAGAGAGAGTGAACCACAGCATAAAACATCTGAATGGTCTTGCTGTGTAGACGGAGTACCACAGCATAACACATCTGAATGGTCTTGCTGTGTAAGTGGAGTACCACAGCATAACACATCTGCATGGTATTGCTGTGTAGAGGGAATACCACAGCATAACACATCTGTATGGTTTTGCAGAGCAGAGAAAGTACTACAGCATAACACATCTGTATGGTCTTGCTCTGTAGAGGGATTGCCACAACATAACACATCTGTATGGTCATGCAGTATAGAGGGAGTACCACAGCATAACACATCTGTATGGTCTTGCTGTGTAGAGGGAGTACCACAGCATAACACATCTGTATGGTATTGTTGTGTAGAGGGAGTGCCACAGCATAATATATCTGTATGGTCTTGCTGTGTAGAGGGAGTACCACAACATAACACATCTCTATGGTCTTGCAGTGTAGAGGGAGTACCACAGCATAACACATCTGTATGGTATTCCTGTGTAGAGGGAGTACCACAGCATAACACATCTGTATGGTCTTGTTGTGTAGAGGGAGTATCACAGCATAACACATCTGTATGGTCTTGCTGTGTAGAGAGAGTACCACAGCATAACACATCTGCATGGTCTTGCTGAGTAGAGGGAGTCCCACAGAATAACACATGTGTATGGTCTTGCTGTGTAGAGGGAGTACCACAACATAACACATCTGTATGGTCTTGTTGTGTAGACGGAGTACCACAGCATAACACATCTGTATGGTCTTGCTGTGTAGAGAGAGTACCACAGAATAACACATCTGTATGGTCTTGCAGTGTTGACAGAGTATCACAGCATAACACATCTGTATGGTCTTGCTGTGTAGAGAGAGTACCACAGATTGACACATCTGTATGGTCATGCTGTGTAGAATGAGTATGACAGCATAACACATCTGCATGGTCTTGCTGTGTAGAGAGAGTACCACAGCATAACACATCTGTATGGTCTTGCTGTGTAGAGGGAGTACCACAGCATGACACATCTTATGGTCTTGCTGTGTAGAGGCAGTACCACAGCATAACACATCTGTATGGTCTTGCAGTGTAGAAGGAGTACCACAGCATGACACATCTGCATGGTCTTGTTGTGTAGAGGGATTACCACAGCATAACACATTTGTATAGTCTTGCAGTGTAGAGGGAGTACCACAGCATAACACGTCTGTATGGTCTTGCTATGTAGAGAGAGTACCACAGCATAACACACCTATAGGGTCTTGCTGTGTAGAGAGTACCACAGCATGACACATCTGTATGGTCTTGCTGTAGAGGGAGTACCACAGCATAACACATCTGTATGGTCTTGCTGTGTAGAGGGAGTACCACAGCATGACACATCTTATGGTCTTGCTGTGTAGAGGCAGTACCACAGCATAACACATCTGTATGGTCTTGCAGTGTAGAAGGAGTACCACAGCATGACACATCTGCATGGTCTTGTTGTGTAGAGGGATTACCACAGCATAACACATTTGTATAGTCTTGCAGTGTAGAGGGAGTACCACAACATAACACGTCTGTATGGTCTTGCTATGTAGAGAGAGTACCACAGCATAACACACCTGAAGGGTCTTGCTGTGTAGAGGGAGTACCACAGCATGACACATCTGTATGGTCTTGCTGTGTAGAGGGAGTACCACAGCATAACACATCTGTATGGTCTTGCTGTGTAGAGAGAGTACCACAGCATCACGCAGCTGTATAGTCTTGTTGTGTAGAGGGAGTACCACAGCATAATATATCTGTATGGTCTTGCTGTGTAGAGGGAGTACCACAACATAACACATCTCTATGGTCTTGCAGTGTAGAGGGAGTACCACAGCATAACACATCTGTATGGTCTTGCTGTGTAGAGGGAGTACCAAAGCATAACACATCTGTATGGTCTTGTTGTGTAGAGGGAGTATCACAGCATAACACATCTGTATGGTCTTGCTGTGTAGACAGAGTACCACAGCATAACACATCTGCATGGTCTTGCTGTGTAGAGAAAGTACCACAGCATAACACATCTGTATGGTCTTGCTGTGAAGAGGGAATACCACAGCATTGTGC
>NW_024718331.1:0-14420 GCF_018991925.1 Homarus americanus | reverse complement strand
GCCAATATCATTGCCTCCTGCACTGAGGCAGATAATGGGTTTGTTCCCATTACCAGACAAGATATTGTCCATCCTGTCAATTATATCCCCCACCCCAGCCCCTGGCAAACACACCCTCATCCTATTTTTGTTTTTACCACAAAAGGCCCTGTCCATGTACCTTACCTGTGAGTCACCAACAATTAAAGATTTATACCTTCCTTGTCATCCCTGCCCCTGACTGTACTAACGTCCAATTCGTCTATCAAGGGACTGAACGGTTTGGTACACTTAGCTGTTGTTGTCGTTGTTGTCGTATCCTTTGAGTGCTTCTTGACCACCAGCTTGGTCCTCCCACTACTCACTGAGAGGATAGATAGAGTCTTGTCAGGGGAAGTACCAATCCGGTAGTGTGTCTTAAAGTAGGAGGCAACGACATAGGAAAGGTTAGGAGTGAGGAACTTTTCAGCAGGTATAGGGAGGCATTAGGGAAGATTAGTGATAGGGTAGGGAACCCAATAGTATGTGGTGTCTCGTCTAGAAGAGGAGTTGGCGGTGAAAGGTTGTCCAAGGCAATTGCTATAAATTGCCGACTGGAATAAAAAAAACATTGTGTAAGCAATGGTTGGGCGTTCATTGATAACTGGCGACGATTCTACGGCAACGACTACCTGTACAGTCGTGACGGGGTACACTTGTCTGGAGCGTGAAATTGTCACTCCGAAGGGGAAGTTTCGCCAGTAGATAGAGGGGAGTATAATTGGTTACTCAGAACAAGGGGTAAAACAGGACCAGGGAAGGGTAGGTTTAAATGTGTACTATACAAACAGTAGGAGCATTAGAAATAAAATAGACTTGCTGAGAGCGGTTGTATGTACTGAGAATGTAGACGTCATAGTAGCCACCTAAACCTGGATGAATCTGGCGAGCAAGAACTTTTTATCTGAGTAACACAAAGAAGGGTACAACCTTTTTCACAAGGACAGGAAGGTAGGAAGGGGGGAGGAGTTGCACTCTTCGTCAGAGATACATTAAAATGGTGCATTAATAATACAATAAAGGGTGAAATAGGAACTGAATCTGTATGGATAGAAATGGCAGAAAGAAGCGAAAACTAATTATGGGAGTGATTTACCGGCCCCCAAGTCTTGGGAAAGAAGCAACTCAGCCCATATGGCAGGAAATGAGTAGGGCAGCAATATACAACAACCTATGCATTATGGGGGATTTCAACTTCAGAAATATTGACTGGGACAACATTGTAGGTGACTATGAATCTGAAGACTTCCTAGACGCAGTACAGGACAATTTTTTGAATCAACTAATTACAGAACCTACTAGAGGTGACAATATATTAGACCTAGTATGAACAAATAAAGAAAATATTATTAGAGATATCACAATAGGGGAAGAACTTGGGAACAGTGATCACAGAGAAATCAGGTTTACCCTAAATTTGGAAAGGAAAAATAATGAAAATATGGTCAGAGTCCCAGACTTTCCATAGGCGGATTATGAGGGGTTAAGAAGGTACCTAGGCTTAGTTTAGAGTGTGTTGTATACACAATGTCCCGAGAAAGCAGTCATGATTATAAGAACCAATTTCGTCTTTCACTGCTTTTGAAGGCTATTGACTTAAGGGGAGGGGGGGGGTGAGAGGCGTGGCCTAGAATGGCGGACAGGTGTAACGCTTGTCATTAATTAATAAAGAGCTTGTAAGCTGGTAAGATTAATTCGTCGAGGAATACGTCTCCTTTGTGAGTCAGCTTATTCACAACTTGATAACTCGGTTAAGCGCGATGTTTCCAGAAGTTGCTAACCATGTTAACAAGTTTAGCTAAGACGGTGACTATCGTGAAAGACTTTGGCTCCTCCTCGATAAAAAAAGTCAACTTGTTATCTCAGCGTTCATGTAGAGCGGGGAATCATTAGTTTAGGCACAGCCGGTGTTTCGCATAGTGTATGTGTCTTAATATTGGCATAGTTTATGTGAGTATATGTTTGTTAGCATAGCATGTGTGTCTCAGTGTTGACATGCCGAGTATATCTCAGTTTTGGCATAGCGTGTGTAGTGCATTCCAGAGGCAGGCGAAGATTTACACCCTCAACTGACTGGGTTTCGTGTGTATTCCACTACAACAACGAGCATTGCCCAGCGTGCTTGTTCAGTTTACCTTCATCGCTCTTTAATACGTGGGAACAACACAAGAGGCGGTTTTCTGTACAGTCTTACAACACCAGTGACGATCAATCCTGTGTCGTCCAGGGCAGAGTTGGATCCTGACATCAATTATACAGACATTCCACTCCACCAATTCTATTTATCTCATTCCACTCTTAGGTAAGGTGGATCAAAGGGTATAGAAATCTAGAAGGGTGAAATAACATTGGTGGAAAGCTAGAGTGGAAACCGACAGGAAAATACCTCCCCCTCCCCACAAAAATATTTAACACACGGGTAGAAAAATCAACACACATTGTATATATCCTGACTTTACACATGTAGTATACCAAGTGAATCTATAACACCCACGGAGATTCACAACACTTCAAACTAAACTATCTTACAAAGCCTAACGTGTCCTTAATTAGATCAGGTTGGGTATAGTGATTCTATTTCCGGGAGTTTATTGTCGCTACATGAAACAAACACGGCGGCGAGTCCTACAGCTACACACTGTAATGGTCGGCGGAGCAAAGGACGAGACAGCGACGCGTACTCATTGGTGGAGCTTTAATAACAACAGCATGTGGTAACTAGGAGATGTGTGTGTGTTGTGAGGTAGTGAAGGACCACAACATCTCACGTTTTGTGTTACACGTCAAAGACTGAACAATGTGAAGCAGCGGCCCTCCCCCCACACCACGCTGCCTGTAGTAACACCACCGTTAATAAAGGACAAAACGGTACAATATGGAGGTGGGGGGTGGCGTGTGGACAAGGCACGAGAGAGCGGCCTTGTTAATATGATGGTCACCAGACACGGCCAACACCAGGTGGCGGGTGTAGCTCTTCCTGCTGAATAAAAACCAAGAGCGAGTTTGACGACGCTACACGAACACCGTCCTCAAGGGGGACATCTTGGACTCGAGTGTGAGAGATAGAGACTCCCAAACAATCAAACACGTCTGGTTAATTCCTTCACTTTTATATAAGAACACATTCGTCTTCAACTAAACACGATTTCTTTTCAACTTCTCCTAAAAAAATTCCTCTTCGACTCCAAGGCTGAAATTCGAGTCCCACTTGAAACGAATAAAATAAAATATATGTGAAGAGAAAATGTAAATAGTGTGTTTGACTGTGTGAGGCTGATGGAAGCAACACTAATTATGCTGTATAATGGGTTGTGTTCAGTAAGGTCAGAGTGATTAGTGGCGCGCGCCATCACCACTTCCCGCCTCCTATACACGCCCCTACACCCACCACGCCTCCCTCTTGCCCAACTCAACACGCCCACTTAGCTACCCCTACACGCCCCTTACCCTCCCCCCACCATACACCACGCCCCTTGCTGCCTACCCCTTACGCGCCCCCACCCCTCCACACCACGCCCACCCACTCATCGTACACTAATAAGGTGATAAGATTACCTCATCATGACACTGGTGTGAATCAGCATCAGGAACTCACCTTCCCCTGCATCAAGGTGCCCACCCTCACCCACCCTACCTGGCAGCCACTCACCTGCGTATTATACCACCTGACACGGGAAATCACACACACACGGGATGACACGGTAGAACACAGTGCTTGTAAGGTAAATAGAAGCCAGTCTTAATGGGTCCCAACCTTAAACTATTAGGACTGAGGCCCATTAGTATTGAGAGCCGTCAGGATTGGGACTCATTAAGACTGAGGTCTATTAAGACTGGAACCATTAGGCCTGTGGTATCTTTGGACTGAGGCTCATTAGGACTGAGAACCATTGGAAATGTGACCAATTAGAATTGGGGCCCATTAAAACTGGGACCCAATAGGACTGGGGCCCATTAGGACTAGGGCCCATTAGGACAGGGGTTCATTTGATAAGATGCCCACCTAGTAAAAGTGCAAAAGAGGGCATGCAAGATTATTCTCTCCCCTTCCTACTCCACATATCAAGAAGCGCTCAACACACTGACCCTTTCGACTCTCACTGACCATCACCACGACCACATCTGCAAATTTGCTAAGAAGCTTCTACACCATCCTCGACACCGGCTCCTACTACCACCTGAGATCCCTAGCCCGAGAATTGCTGTTTGACACCACAACCGCATCCAGCCCATAAGTGCACGAACTGATCGCTATAAGAACAGCCCAGTCCCAACCATTGTAAAAATTATCAATAACTTGTAATAAACCAGTGTATTCACTCCCAGTAAATACTACTTCTTGCACTGTCACTATGTTGAAATGCACTGTAGTTTGAGCTTTTCCCCATCTAGTAAAGGAGGAATACAGAGTGTACTTACTCAGGGTAGCCATACCACTCTGGGTGGTTGATCCTTAGTGCAGCAGGAAAGAGAAAAATTATAAGTGGGTCATTCTATTCCTCGTGTGATGGATGGAAGGATGGATGGATGGATGGATGGATGGATGGATGAGAGACTGAATGGGAGGATAGATGGGTAGATGGGTGACTGAATGGGATGAGAGATGGGTAGGTGGGTGAATCGGTGGATGGATAAACAGCTAACTGGATGAATGGACATATGGACTTGGATGGCATATTTGGATGTAAAACCCTACGATATGAAGAACATTTTGGACGTATAAACCCATGACAATTAACACCATTTTGGACTTACATCACAGGAAACAGGTAAAACATTTCTGTGATCGTCCTTCAATAATTCCATACGCCAACCTTACCTGCATTTATCTCATTTACAGTATAAAATTTTAGTGTTAATTTCAGCATCTGAATCAATCAATCAATCTCTCTCTCTCTCTCTCTCTCTCTCTCTCTCAAGATGGAAAATTTCATGACGTAAAATCCGATGAAAACTCGACCCTGTTTATACGTGTTGCTTCGAGGTTTTGTTTTCACGTTAACCTCATGTTTCGTTTCGATAAATGACACATATCACAGGAGGTGAACTACAAACTGAACTTTGACCTGACACCAACGACCGACCGACGGAAGATGGGGCTTCGGGTTTAGTCGTATCCCATTTGAGAGTTTTATGAATGTGAAGCCCCGAATTAGTCAACAAACCCTACAGCTCAATTTGGATTCGAACTTGTGCATCTTGTTCTTGAATCAGAACCTTATCTCACACATATATAGGGGTTAGGTTAGGTTGGGTTGGGTTAGGTTGGGTTAGGTTGGGTTGGGTTAGGTTAGATTGGGTTAGGTTAGGTGAGCCGTGTCCATCACAACCAGACAATTATCCCCGTCCACCAGATCTTCCCTTTAACAAATCAGGCCGCACCTCGATTATGCGGTTCAGTTCTGGTGCCCCTATTATAGAATGGGTATAAATTCACTAGAGTCGGTGCAGCGAAGAATGACAAAAATGATTCCGGGACTTAGAAACCTTCCATATCAGGATAGGTTACAGAAACTTAACTTGCATTCCCTAGAAAGACGAAGAGTGCGGGGAGATATGATAGAAGTATTTAAGTGGGTGAAAGGAATCAATAAAGGGGATATAGATAAAGTTCTTATAATATCCGAGCAGGATAGGACTCGGAGCAACGGATTCAAGTTGGATAAGTTTAGGTTTAGGAGGGAGATAGGAAGAAACTGGTTCACAAATAGGGTGGTGGACGAGTGGAACAAGCTTAGCAACTTTGTAGTAAGTGCGGGAACTCTGGAAAGTTTCAAAAGGAGGCTAGATAGATTCATGGATGATAGAGAGTGGTAGTAACTCTCGACAGGAGCTGTCATGCACAGGCCAACCGGCCTATTGCAGACTCCTTATTTTCTTATGTTCTTATGTTCTTAAATCCTCAGCTGTTCTTATGTTCTTAAATCCTCAACATAAAAGACAAATTCACCTCCATGTGTTAAAATCTTACTACACTACATTACCGTCACCACTATACCAAACCTGCGTAATATTAACACACTAATACACTATTAAGACATCACCAAATCCATCAATAAACAGTACATCTTCCTTTACACTTGATTAGAAAGAAAAACAGGCCGAGTTTTCTCTTTACAATAGTTTACCATCCAGCTATTCTTATATGTTCTTTATCTCTCTATACCTTATATTCTTATATAAGTAACTCTTATGCTTCTCTGCTTATGTTTTCCAAGTCAATGTTCTTTCTTTTCATTTCCTTTCATATATATATATTCTCAGTTTCAATGTTCTTACCTTTCTGAAGTTTACTTTGTTATATGTCTATTCTTATACATGGGTTAGTCTGGGGAACCATGTTATTCTTTGTACAACACTTTTTATACTTACAAAGGGTAGCTGCCACCACCCAGACTTTTCATTATATAACAGAACTCATGGAAGGGTTTTGGGTAGTGTGGTAGATGTATAGGCACGTGAGTAAGTATTATTTTCTGGGAACCAATGTTTAGAAGGAGCAGAGTGGTGATACTCAGATTACTAATTCAATATTTATTAACACAGTGAGTGAAGATGCATCTTAGATTCACTCAGGCTAAACAGAACAGCAATTAACTTATTAAATCATCAAACACTTCAAGAGCTTATTACCTCATCCAACACCTCCAAATACTCATTACTTTATTAGACAATTGGGATATCATTACCTTGATACATGAGATTCCGTAACTATTATTCACAAGCCATCACTGGACCCTCAGGTCTTACTTTAACAAGTAACACATCACCTCCTCACTTCTTGATTAGAGCATGATACTCTCAGGTTACTCGTTCATGACTACTACAGACGAATACATAACACACTGGACTAACTCCACAATTATAGTAACATACAATACCTCTCATTCAGTGGTTCAATACTCAACCTGGGATGACTATATTTCTGCTAGTCATCCCTAAGCATGGATATTAATACGGCTCCATACATATAACCAAGAACAGTGGGTAGACCATGATCATATGACGGAGTCAGTGGGCCAGAGTTGTTTACAGGCTCGCTCGCTAGCTCGGAGCGCCCGGCCCGGGAAAAGTTGACTGTGGCGGTGGGCCGTGGCGTCTGCCAAGGAATCTCGCCCTGGGATTCTAATCTCGCCACCTTAAAGACGTCTTTCGAGAGACATCGTGCCCAGAGGCGGCTCCCAAACCTCAGGAGTGTTGCTAACCCCCACAACAGCGTCTGGAGACGTGGAGAAGAAATCACAGAAGGAGTGAATATTTAACTTCACTATATAAAACATAAGTCTGGCACCGGTTCAGACGATAGCTAGAGCTCTACTTTACTTGACCCACTTGGCACTGAAGGTACTATGTTAAAACATGAACACTGATATTCACAAAAAATGACTAAGTTAAACTGAGTTAATATGGCGGCGTGGAACACACGTGCACACACCTGGAGACGTGGAGAAGAAATCACAGAAGGAGTGATTTCCCCTCGCGAGCCTGCATATATACTGGCCTGAGGGCATATTCCTACTAGAAAGATAAACTTCACTAACAATAGACCCTCTATTCACAGTAGTCGTTGGACACCTAGCTGTGACCGTCAGTGTCACAGATCAGGCTAATTTTCTACATCTATATTTATGATTTAATCAGAGGTTGAGTTTGTCAGTAAAGAGGTGAATTGAAGTTATATATGCGTTCGCAACTCTATTGCCTGCAAACCACATCCCCTCAAACGGCCGTTAAATCTGGGAGAATTTTGAGTTTGACAGGAACTGTTCAGAAGATGAATGACTTTCTTAAATAGACAACTGACACTAACTAAACTATGAACATGAGATTCTCTGATGTCGGGGCAACAAAACAATATAACTTCAGTAGCGATCAGAAACCCATGGGTATCCCCACGGACGACCTAAAATACGCCACTCTAACTGGCAAACTCAACACTCGCCTACTTGACACGTCTTACTAACAATAAAGACAGTTGAAGCGTTCAACACCACTCACAATGGATCTTGAATGTTCCAACTGTAAACAGACATATCTAAGTTGACTCAAAACAAAGGTGTTCTCTCTCACATTCAAATATATTATATAGAGAGGTTGGTTTCAGTAAGTCAGAGAAAATGGGATAACGGAGGACTGAGGCGTCTTGAAGTGACGAGAAAACGGACTCCTCAGATGGAGGACTCAAAATAAAAGCAGAGGTACCTGTTTTGTGGGCTATTGAGCGTAATATGAATCATTTGATTTTGCCGTTAACTGACGTGTACGACCGTGGTCGTTACAAAGCTTTCCCCTCCCAAAGATTCAATATTATGCGGTATAGTCGACAAAACATTCACAGTAAATACACAATTTCAAACACAATATCTTGCAGTACTGGGGTAATGGTCATCAATACAGGCAACACACGTTACAGAATTTTCACATACGTAAAATTTTGCAACTCAGTTGAATAATCACACAAACTCCCAGCCAGGGGCAGATAAAATGAACATAGCACCACTTGTTATGGCACACAGAAGAACATAATAATACTTCAATATTGCAGAACACAATAATAAAAATAACAGGCCGGCCTGAATTACAGTTTTGTACACTTTTAACTGCACCATCCACCAGGACGGCAGGTAGTTTCCATCTTGGCAATTGATCAGACATGTATAACACTTTTAACTACAACATCCACTAGGATGACAGGTAGCTTTGTAGGACACTTTCAACTACAACATCCACTAGGATGACAGGTAGCTTTGTAGGACACTTTCAACTACAACATCCACTAGGATGACAGGTAGCTTTGTAGGACACTTTCAACTACAACATCCACTAGGATGACAGGTAGCTTTGTAGGACACTTTCAACTACAACATCCACTAGGATGACAGGTAGCGTTGTAGGACACTTTCAACTACAACATCCACTAGGATGACAGGTAGCGTTGTAGGACACTTTCAACTACAACATCCACTAGGATGACAGGTAGCGTTGTAGGACACTTTCAACTACAACATCCACTAGGATGACACTGGACCCAAGCTTCAAAATTCAACAATTGAGATCTCAAGCTAGGAGTAGATAGACTGACCCCATCCAGCCACTGAAGTATTCGGGTTGACCTTATCACAAAAGAATCATTCTCCACTCGCGGGATGAGGCAAGATCGGAATGGCCAGAGTATGGACTCAAATAGACTTTAATGCCAGCAACCCGGTCCCCATGAAACCCCCAAAACCTCAGTGCCCTTCTGTTACTTTGCAATGCAAGCTTCTTAAACTGCACTAGGCCCATGTACTCTTGTACCTGCCTAGCAATTACTTCACCATGCATGCGTCTTAAACTGCACTAGGTCCATGTACTCTTGTACACGCCTAGCCGTGACTAAAGTCCAGCCCAACTACCTCCTACATTAACCCAGGCCTACTGCAGATAGGACCTCCAAGCAACTTGGATCACTCACACCAAACGATGTTCTCACTGCAGTAAGACACATCTACTCATTCCTCTTGTCCATGGTACATACTGACAATCCCTCCCCCAACAGGGTCACTCTGGCCACTTGACTGGCGAAGCAAACAGTTGATGTTCATCATCAACACATCCCAACCAGATGTAGACGCCCTGACGGCAGAATCATCAGGTGGTAGCATTTACTTTTACTACTACAGTGCTTTTCACATTCAGCTCATCTCCGGTAACATCTTCGTATTTGGTACTTACAAGGCCTAAGGGGCCCCATGCCTAAAGTACAAACAAAACTTAAAGAAATTAACTGCACTGCCTGTACCAATCAAAACCGCACAACTACGCCTTCCCACTGGCAATTGTATGAAAGGGGAAACACTGGAAGGACTTTCCCAATACTCTAGCTAACCTGTCTGACAAGGTTGAAAAATCATTAGTCCACACTATGACATTATCAGGGTAGTTACATTCAACTCGGTTCTTCGCTGCAAAAAGGGGCTACTACTTGGTTTACTTCTCTGGTAAAAAATAAAAAGAATAACGGGACTGGTTGAAAAAACCCAAAAGATAAGCGTGTAAACCTTCATTAATTATATTCCATCACTAAATGTGGTTAGGTCTCGACTTTTGTCGTCAAGTATTTCTTTAATAATATGTGGCTTTCAAGTCTAAGGTAGAATACTATTCATTTCTTGCTGCTCTCTCTACTAATTTATCTAAGTTGGGTAAGTCTAAGCATACTTAACAAAAGATCTATTCAAATCACTGACTTCTCCCTTTCTCACCCGAATTCTAGTACCCATGATAACAACTAGCTTCCCCAGCCTCACCGGCAGTTTTCCTTTCATCAGGTTCTGATCCCGACGGGAAATTTCTAAACTTGATTTTCTCACTACCCCTCCGAGCCTTCGGCGTTCCCCACCGATGAATGCTGGCCTCCATGGCTTTGGCAAGTTCTCGGAACTCACACATAAGTTGTAACTTATTCCCAACTACTGTGATCATCGTGCGCTGATGTCACAACAAATCTTCTACAAAACAACCCCACCAAAGATAAATTCAATTAACATCCTTCCAGAGCAAAGGAGGTAAACGTTAACACATAAATGCCTCGGATACCTTTTAAATGGATACTCACCAAAATAAATAATCGGCAATAGTATCGGTAACTCACTCAGCAGATTAATTATCTCTAAAGAGAACACTACAAGGTTTCAATTCACACAGTACTCATAGCAATGCTCAAAATAAAATACTTGATGATACTTGACGAGAATGTCTTAAGAAAATATAAATCTGTAGCTTTCACGGATGATTAACACAAAGCGGATTTTCTGTACTCACAAGAATTCACTGTCTTGTTATCAATTTACTCTGTGCTTTACTCACAATTGGTGGTCCTTACATGTACAGAGGGTGTTTCCAGCAATCCATTTTCAGAGATTGTATGTCTTAGATGTCCATTTCACCACAGAGTCCTCAACCCAATCAATACTATGGCTGAAAATACACCGGAATTAGTTCTCAAATACATATAACCTCTTTACCAACAATGCATATCAGTCTACACTGTAAGAAATGGTAAGGCAGTATGTAATAAAATTCTCCGTTAAAAAAAAAGGTTGAAAAATACAACACTGAAAAATTTAACACCAAACTTGTGTTATCTCAATAAATTCAATGGTAACAAATTGACTCCAACTGAGAATTAAAACTCTTTCTAGATATTTCACAATTCAGGTCACTAGCAAAAGAAAAAATAATAACATAACATAACATACACATATAAACAAAATTTATATAACACTCACTTGGGTTATATAAAAATTTCAAAAGTTAGAAAAATACTTCAAGTGAGAATCTGAACACTTTCAATTGAAATCACAATACTTCCAATAAATGTCACAGCTAAAAAATAAAACATTGGATTACATAACCTTTGCACACATGACATTTCTGGTGACACTCAAGAGATGAACTCAGTTCATCACACTCTGAACATGGCAGGTGTACAGTATACTGCCCACTCAATGTCTGTAAATATCCAAAGATTAATACACTGGTCACAAAAAAAAATTACACAAATGTGCAATTACCACTTTCCTGAAATTTCACACAATAAAACTCACAAAGATGAGTTAGGTAGCTTATTTCAAAAAAAAAATTGGTGCATTACCTAACTCTGTAACACAGAAAAAAAAATTATAACGTTCTTTCACAAAAGAAGTGGTGAAACTAAATCAATTGTTAGTTCTTACCTAACTCTTAAAACTTTGCAATTACAACTACAGTATTGTACTTTACAGAAAAGTTTGTACTTTAAATCACACAATTATTTGTACTCCTTACTGATGACAAAACTTATACATTACTGTATACTGTATTCTGAGAAAACAAATTCACCAAGTACCACACCTCAAGTATATCCTCGGACTTGGGAACAAATCATCATGTGTACTTTTGAGTATTAAGGTCTTGATCCATTTCCTTGATGTCTACCGTTTGGAACAGGTAACACCACCACAATTGTTTTAACCAAGACGAAAACGGACGAAAAAAAAAAGGTTCTACAAATATCAAGTATTAATTTTCTCTCTTTACAGGATCTAATACTCTTGGAAATGTGTTTAAATTAATCTGATTTGTTTTCATTTATTGTCGATCCTTCATAAGAGGACTCGTGGATCCCCCGAGCCTAGCCGGCCATTTTGTTTACATTTTTCGGTCGCTCTAAAATACCATTAAAACAATATTGAGTATAAACGTTTGGCTCAACTGATGATCTCAAACATGTCCCAACATTTTTTGCCTCAACTCCACATTCTGTAACTCATTTAGGTAGATGTCCCTCACTACACATACACTGGACTATGTGTAATGTTGCAGCTAATGTGTTATCAAGATATTGCACATTATAAGTTCATGTGTGGTCATTATTATATCAAACGGAGGAATTTTAAAGAGCTATTACACCACCTGTATCATTAGTTGTCGCCAGGTGAAGGAATGTTTAGGTAGATTATATTTTATTTACTGTAATTAAAGTTTCAATACCTAAGACGTTCCACTATAAGAGTCTTTCAACCTCAGGTAAGGTCTTAAGACTTTCTACTCTAGGTCTTACACCCTGGAGTAGCTGTATCGTCCACTTAGGTAATTTACTCCACAAGGAACTACAAGTTACACCTTGATGTAATACTTCATTTACTGCCAAACTTTATAGGGAAATATTTTTTCACAAAGAATTTCAAGTTACAATTTCACATAATAAGTCACATTACAAACGTTCCTTCGGCTTACAGTTAAACTTTGCAACGTCAAGATACTTTTTTCACTGCAGAGGAAAGTATCCGTCATCATCATCATCACCACACACACACACACACACACACACACACACACGCGCGCGCAAAGACAAAACTCCTGTATCCAGATTCTCAAAAGTTTATAAATTAAATTCTTCCCTAAAATTAAACAGACAATACATCTATTAATCATAGAGTATGTGAACAATATCGACGCCATATTGGTTACCATCTTTGAGTCATATAATTAGTTAGCTACATAGTGTTAATTATTTAGTTAAATAGGAAAAAATAATCTACTAGCGTGTGTTGTGACCAAAATAAATCAACATTGTATTTACTTTCTCCTCCAGGGGGCACTAAGTCTAGAAAAATGACACAATTGACATCTACATAAAGTGACTGACCAAGGGTAGATATTGGCTACCTTTTGTGTTACTTTGAGGTCGTAAGAACACACAGAGCTGCTCTTAAGGATGTTTACCACAATACACCTCAACCAGTTTCTCATACAAAAGTCAAACAATAAATCTGGTTCAAAAGATACACCGTAAATTTTATTAGAATACAATAATCAATTACTGTATTTTTGCATTGAGGCGAATAGTCTTATGGTGTTAGGATGTGTTCTTAAGCCACGAAGGTAAACAAAAGGTATTCAATATCTGCCTTGGTTGACGATGATCTGTAGACGTTAGCAAGTCCTCCTCCTCCTGCTCTCGAGTAAGGTAAAGAAGGCCTCACCTGACCAAAATTGTTAATTAAGATAGATTACATGAAGATTAACCCTCCCAGCTTATTTCAACTAATGATTAACCTAACGCTACATGGGAAGTTAAGTTAGGTTAGATTAAGTTAGGTTAGGTTAGGGTAGGGTAGGGGGGTAGGGTAGGGTAGGGTAGGGTAGGTCAGGTCAGGTCAGGTCAGGTCAGGTCAGGTCAGGTCAGGTCAGGCAGTGCCAGTGTAGTTAATCTTGAGGTTAAATAAACTAGAGGCTAATCTTCACATGAGCCACTAAGACACTTTGACGGAGGCGGTTACGTACAACAGGAAACCTCTGATAACATATAATGTACAGTATATACCGTTTAAGTTGCGTCAGCAGCTCGATACACCACTTATTGACCTACTCATTCACTGCCGTAGAAATATTTACTTCTAACAGGTTTCTATATGGTTCCCAGTCATTATAATACGACCTTGTAAAATCAAATGATCTAAATTAAACTAAACTTATCCAAATTAAACTTATAAGCTAACTAATCCTTCTAAAACACGATATATGTAAATCAAAAGTTCTAAATTCAACTTAACTTATCGTAATATAACTATTCTAACTAAACCATTTTAATTAAACCTAACCTAAACACCTCAAGTGCCACAAACAGAAGGAAAAAACACCTTTAATATTATCGTGTAAGAAGCCCCTGTAACCCACTAACTCAAGGTAATGCATCTATATCAATCTACCTGCGTCGGAAGCTCTATACGTGACTATGATCGTTACCCACTGCTGGAGAACATTTGTACTTCTATAATTACCCCTGGAGAAACAATGCACCAATTTACGATTTATTTATTTTATTTTTCATTTATTTCTTATTCTTGGTCCATACTGTAAACACCGCCCGCTTGTGA
>NW_024718330.1:0-21433 GCF_018991925.1 Homarus americanus | reverse complement strand
AGGTGATCCTGAGAGTGTCAGAGGAGGTGTACCTGGGAGTGTCAGATGTGTACCTGGGAGTGTCAGAGGTGTGCCTGGGAGTGTCATTGGTATACCTGGGAGTGTCAGGGATGGCCACCTGGGAGTGTCAGAGGTGTGCCCAGGAGTGTCAGAGGTGTACCTGGGTGTGTCAGGAGTGTTCCTGAGAGTGTCCAGAGGTGTACCTACAGGGTGCCAGAGGTGGCCTGGGTGTGTAGTGGTGTGCACAGGAGTGTCGGTGGTGTACCAGGGTGTCAGAGAGTACCTGGGAGTGTCAGAGAGTACCTGGGAGTGTCAGAGGTGTACCTGGGAGTGTCAAAATTGTATCTGTAGTGTCACAGAGTCTACATAGGAGTATTTGAAATTGTACATAGAAGTGTCAGTTGTGTACCAGAGTGTCAGAGAAGTACCTGGGAGTGTCAAGGTGTACCTGGGAGTATCAGGGTGTACCTGGGAGTGCCAGAAAGTGGCACACAAGTGTCTTGGTGTACCTGGGAATGTCTGAGAAATTGTACCCCTGGGAATTGTCAGGGGAGAACCGGGAAGTGTAGAGGTGTACCTGGGAGTGTCACCGGTGTACCTGGGAGTATCAGAGGTGTACCAGGGGAGTGTCAGGGGAAGTAGCTAGGAGTGTCAGAGAGAGGTGTACACCAGGGTGCTCAGAGGTGGCCTGCAGGTATCAGGTTTAGCTTGCAGGAGTGTCGGAGGCCATGCAGGAGGTGGAGCGTACACCTGGGAGGTGTCGAAAGGTATTAGCACAGAATTGTAAGAGTGTACCTGGGAGTGTCAGAAATTGTACCTGGGAGTGACAGAGGTGTACAATAGGTGTCAGAGGTGTACCTGGGAGCGTCAGAGTTGAACCAGGAAGTGTCAAAGGTACCTGGGAGTGTCGAAATTGTACACAAGTGGTCAGAGGTGTGCCTGGGAGTATCAGAGGTGTGCAGGGTGTCAGGGGGTGTACGCACCAGGGGTGTCAGAGGTGTGTACCTGGGGTGTCAGGAGGTGTAACTGGGAGTGTAGAGGTGTACCTGGGGTGTCGGAGGTGTGCCTGCAAGTGTCCAGAGAGCATGCACAAATTGTCAGAAATTGTACACAGCGAGAGTGTCCAAGAAGGTGTACCTGGAAATTGTGTCCAGGAATGTACCTGGGAGTGTCAAGAGTGTACCTGGGAATTGTCGGACGTGTGTACCTGGGAGTGTCAGAAGTGTACCAGGGAATGTCAGTCAAGGAGTACCTGGATGTCAAAATATAACTGGGAGTGTCAGAGGTGTACCTGGGAGTGTCAGAGGTGTACATGAGAGTGTCAGAGTCAGCCTGGGAGTGTCAGAGAGTGTACACAGGAGTGTCGGAGGTGTACCTGGGAGTGTCAGAAGGTGTACCAGGGAAGTGTCAGTGGGTACCTGGGGTGTCAGAAGGTATACATGGGAGTTTCAGGGGGTGTAACTGGGAGTGTCGGAGGTGTAACTGGGAGTGTGAAAAGTGTACCTGGCAGTGTCTGAGGTGTACCTGGGAGTGTCGGAGGTGTACCTGGGAGTGTCACCGAGGTGTACCTGGGAGTGTCGGGTGTACCTGGGTGTGGTCAGGGGTGTCCTAGCAGGAGTGTACATGGGAGTACACAGGGTGTGTGCAGAGGTGTACTTGGGAGTGTTGCTTGAGTGCCTGGGAGTGTCAGAGGTGTACACATGGGAGGTGTCTGAGAGGTGTGCCTGGGAGTGTGTGAGGTGTACCTAGCAGTGTGCAGAGGGTGTGCATGGAGTGTCAGAGGTGTACCAGCAGTGTCAGCAGTGTACCAAATTGTCAGCAGTGTACCTGGGAGTGTCAAGAGAGTATACCTGGCAGTATCAGAGAGTGTACCTGGGAAGTGTCAGAGGTGTACCTGGGAGTGTGCAATTGTACCTGAGTATCGAACGTGTACCTGGGAAGTGTCAGAAGTGATCCTGAAGTGTCAGAGGTGTACCTGGGAGTGTCGGAGGTGTTCCTGGGGAAGTGTCAGAGGTGTACCTGGGAGTGCCAAGAGGTGGCCTGGGAGTGTCAGTGGTGTACCGGGAGTGTGAGAGGAGCACAGGAGTGTCAGAGGAGTACACCAGGAGTATGCAGGGTATGCCTGGGAATTGTCTGAGGTAGCCTGGGAGTGCCAGGGTGTGCAGGAGTGTCGGAGGGAGGTGTACCTGGGAGTGTCGAGTGTACCTGGGAGTGTCGAAGATGTACCTGGAGTGTGTCAGAGAGGTGTCCCTAGGAGTGTCTGGGGTGTACCTGGGAGTGTCAGGAGGAGTACTTGCTTGGGAGTGTTGGCAGGTGCCTGGGAGTGTCAGTGGTGTATCTGGGAGTGTCACAGGGTGTACAGGAGTGTCAGAAGGTAATGTGGGAGTGTCAGAGGAGGTGTACATGGGAGGTATGCAAGGAATTGTACGCAGGAGTGTCACAGAGGTGTACACAGCGGTGTCACAGAGGTGTACATGGAGTGTCGAGCATGTACCTGGCAGTGTCAGCAGTGTACCTGGGAGTGTCAGCGGTGGCCTGGGAATTGTCAGAGGTATACCACCAACTGTATCAGAGAGTGTACACAAGTGTCGGGAGTAGCCTGCACCAAAGTGTCTAAAGTGTACCTAGGAAGTATCAAACGTGTACCTGAGAGGTAATAGAGGCCAATCCCACCAAGGGAAATAAAGAGGTACAAGTGTCGGAGGTGTTCTAGAAGTGTCAGAGGTGTACCTGGGAGTGCCAGAGGGGTGTACCTGGGTGTGTAGTGGTGTGTACCTGGGAGTGTCAGTGGTGTACCCGAAAGGGAGTGTCAGGAAGGCCTGGGAGTGTGGAGGCACGCAGATGTCAGGAGGTGGCCTGGGAGTGTCAGAGGTGGCCTGTGAGTGTCACAGGGATGCAGGGTATTGCTTGAGGTGTACATGGGAGTGTCGGGTGTGTACCAGGGAGTAGAGGCACCTGGGAGTGTCAAGGTGTACCTGGGAGTGTCAGGGAATTGTACACCAGGAGTGCCAGAGGTGTACCTGGGAATGTCAGCGGTGTACCCGCAGGAATGTCTAGGTGTACCTGGGGTGTCAGGGGAGGAGCCAGGAAGTGTAGGAGGTGTACACCAAGTGTCACCGGTGTACCTGGGAGTGTCAGAGGTGTACCAGGGAGTTTCAGGGTGTACCTGGGAGTGACAGAGGTGTACCATGGAGTATCAGAGGTGTGTACCTGGGAGTGTCAGAGAATTGTACCTGGGAGTGTCCAGCAGAGAGGAGTACCTGGCAGCGTCAGAGGAGTACCTGGGAGTGTCAGAGGGACTGTACCTGAAGTAGTGTCAGTGGGTGTACCTGGGAGTGTCCAGGCCTGGGAGTGTCATTGGTGTACCTGGGAGTGTCATAGGTGTACCTGGAAGTGTCAGAGATGTACCTGGAATTGTCAGAGGTGAACCAGGGAATGTCAGTGGAGTGCAGGAGTGTGTCAGATGTGTACCTGGGAGTGTGTCCAGCGGTGGCCTGGGAGTGTCAGAGGTGTACCTGGGGTGGTGTACACCTGGGAGTGTCAGAGGTGTACCTGGGAGGTCGGAGGTGGCGTACCTGGGAGTGTCAGAGGTGTGCCTGGGGAGTGTCTGAGGTGTACCTGGCAGTGTCAGCGGTGTACCTGGGAGTGTCCGCGGTGTACCTGGGGTATCATTGGTGTACCTGGGTGGCAGGGGTGATCTGAGGTGTCAGGGTGGCACCTGGGAGTCAGATGTGCTGGGAGTGTCTGAGGAATTGTGCCTGGGGTATCACTGTACCTGGGAGTGTCAGTGGTGTACTTGGGAGTGTCTGAGGATACATGGGAGTTTCAGAGGTGTACCTTGGGAGGTCAGGGGGTGGCCATGGGAGCAGTTGGGGGTGTAACTGGAGTGTCGGAGGTGTAACTGGGAGTGGAGAAGTGTACCTGGCATGTCTGAGGTGTACCTGAGTGTTGGAGGTGCACCTCGGAGTGTCGGAGGTGCAACCAGGAGGTCAGAGGTGTACCTGGGAGTGTCAGAGGTGTCACTGGGAGTGTCTGGGGTGTACCTGGGAGTGTCTGAGGTGTACTTGGAGCAAGAGGAGTGCCTGGGAGTGTCAGTGGGTGGTGTATCTGGGAGTGTCTGGGTGTACCTGGGAGTGTCCAGGAGGAGCAATTGGGAGTGTCAGAGGTGTACATGGGAGTGTCTGAGGTGTACCTGGGAGTGTCTGAGGTGTACCTAGCAGTGTCTGAGGTGTACATGGAGTGTCGAGGTGTACCTGGCAGTGTTGGGCAGTGGTACCTGGGATTGTCAGCGGTGGCCTGGGAGTGTCAGAGGCATACCTGGCAGTATCAGAGGTGTACCTGGGAGGTCAGAGGTACCTGGGAGTGTCTGAGGTACCTGGGAGTATCACACGGTACCTGGGAGGTTGAGGTGATCCTGAGAGTGTCAGAGGTGTCCTGGGAGTGTTAGGACGTGGCACTGGGAGTGTGGAGGTGTACCTGGGAGTGCTTGGCTGGTACCTGGGAGGTCAGAGGTACCTGGGAGGTCAGAAGTGTACAGAGTCAGAGGTGTACCTGGGAGGGAGGTGTTCCTGAGAGCGTCAGAGGTGTCCTGGAGTGCCAGAGGTGTACCTGGGTGTGTGAGTGGTACCTGGGAGTGCTGTAGTACAGGGAGTGTCAGAGGAGTACCTGGGAGTGCCATAGGAGTACCTGGGAGTGTCAGAGGTGTACCTGGGAGGCCGAGGTGTACCTGTGAGTGTTTGAGGTCACATGGGAGGAGGTACATGGGAGCGTTGTGGGGTACCAGGGAGGTCAGAGGAGTACCTGGGAGGCCAAAGGTACCTGGGAGCCAGAGGTACCTGGGAGTGCCAGGTACCTGGAGGCCATGTACCTGGGAATGTCTGAGGTGTACCTGGGAGTGTCGGGGAGAACCAGGAAGTGTAAGAGGTGTACCTGGGAGGTCACCGGTGTACCTGGGAGTGTCAGGAGGAGAACTAGGGAGGTCAGAGGTGTACCTGGGAGGTCAGAGGTGTACCTGGGAGACGAGTTTTAGCTGGAGTGTCGGAGATATACCTGGGAGGCCTGAGGCGTACCTGGGAGTGCTTGAGGTACCTGGGAGGACAGAGGTGTACCTGGGAGGTCAGAGGTACCTGGGAGGACAGAGGTGTACCATGGAGTGTCAGAGGTGTACCTGGGAGGCAGAGGTACCTGGGAGTCGGAGGTGTACCTGGGACCTGGGAGTGTCAAAGGTGTACCTGGCAGGCCAGAGGTGCACCTGGGAGGGCAGAGATGTACCTGGGAGGTCAGAGGTGTACTTGGGAGTGTCGGAAGTGTACCAGGAATGTCAGTGAGTACCTGGATGTGTCAAAGGTGTACCTGGGAGTGTCAGAGGTGTCACTTGGAGGTGAGAGGTGCACCTGGGACTGTCTGAGGTGTACCTGGGAGCGTCTGAGGTGTACCTGAGTGTCGAGGTACCCAGGGAGTGTCAGAGGAGTAACTAGGAGTGTCAGAAGTGTACCTGGGAGTGTCAGAGGGTTCCTGGGAGTATCGGAGTTTTGCTGGGAGTGTCGGAGATATACCTGGGAGTGTCGAGGGCGTACCTGGGAGTGTCACAGGTGTTCCTGGGAATATCGGAGGTATACCTGGGAGTGTCAGAGGTGTACCTGACAGTGCTGAGAGGTACCTGCAGTGTCAAGAGATGTACCTGGGAGGTCAGAGGTGTATCTGGGAGCAAGTCGGACGTGTACCTGGGAGTGTCAGAGGTGTACCAGGGAATGTCATGAGTACCTGGATGTGTCAAAGGTGTAACTGGGAGGCCGAGGTACCTGGGAGGTCAGAGGTGTACCTGGGAGGTCAGAGGTGTACATGGGAGTGTCAGGTACCTGGGAGTGTCAGAGGTGTACCTGAAGTGTCGGAGGTACCTGGGAGTGTCAGAGGTGTACCAGGGAGTGTCAGGTGAGTACCTGGGAGGTCTGAGGTGTACTTGGGAGTGCAGAGGCATACATGGGAGCCAGGTGTAACTGGGAGTGCCGGAGGTGTAACTGGGAGGTAGGAAGTGCACCTAGCAGTGTCTGAGGTGTACCTGGAGGTCGGAGGTACCTGGGAGGCCGGAGGTACCTGGGAGTGTCGGAGATGTACCTGGGTGTGTCAGAGTGTCCCTGGGAGTAGTTCAGGTGTGTACCTGGGAGTGTCTGAGGAGTACTGGGAGTGTTAGCGGAGTGCCTGGGAGTGCTTGGGGTATCTGGGAGTGTCTGGGGTGTACCTGGGAGTGTCAGAGGAGTACTGGGAGTGTCCAGGTGTACATGGGAGTGTCTGAGGTACCTGGGAGGGTCTGAGGTGTACCTAGCAGTGTTCGAGGTGTACATGGAGGTCAGAGGTGTACCTGGGTTTCAGCAGTGTACCTGGGAGTGCATGGCCTGGGAGGTCGGGGGGATACCTGGCAGCATCAGAGGTGTACCTGGGAGTAGTCGGAGGTACCTGGGAGTGTCTGAGGCACCTGGGAGCATCAGACGTGTACCTGGGAGGTCAGAGGTGACCGAGAGTGTCAGAGGTGTACCTGGGAGGCCGGAGGTGTTCGGAGAGGTCAGAGGTACCTGGGAGTGCCAGAGGTGTCTTGGTGTGTGAGTGGTGTACCTGGGAGGTCAGTGGTGACCAGGAGTGTCAGAGAAAACCCTGGGAGGTCAGAGGAGTACCTGGGAGCATCAGAGAGTACCTGGGAGGCCGAGGTGTACCTGTGAGTGTCTGAGGTCTACATGGGGAGTATTGAGGTACATGGAGTGTCAGGTGGTACCAGGGAGTGTCAGAGGAGCACCTGGGAGTCCGGGCAGGTACCTGGGAGTGTGGAGGTGTACCTGGGAGTGCGAGGTGTACCTGGGAGTGCAAAGGTGTACCTGGGAATGTCTAAGTGTACCTGGGAGGGTAGAACCAGAAGTGTAAGAGGTGTACCTGGGAGGTCACCGGTGTACCTGGGAGTGTCAGAGGTGTACCAGTGAGTGCCAGAGGAGTAACTATGAGAGTCAGAGGTACCTGGGATTGTCAGGGATGTACCTGAGCACGGGAGTTTTACCTAGGGGTCGGAGGCGTACCTGGGAGGTCAAAGGTGTACCTGGGAGGTCAGAGGTACCTGGGAGTGTCAGAGGTGTACCTGGGAGTACAGAGGTACCATGGAGGTCAGAGGTGTACCTGGAGGCAGAGGTGTACCTGGGAGTGTCAGAGGAGCACCTGGCAGCGTCAGAGGCGTACCTGGGAGTGTCAGAGGTGTACCTGGTGTCAGTGGTGTACCTGGAGCAGAGGTACCTGGGAGACAGAGGCACCATGGAGCACAGAGGTGTACCTAAGTGTCGAGATGTACCTGGAATTGTCAGGTACCTGGGAGTGCCAGTGTACCTGGGAGGTCTGAGGTGTACCTGGGAGGTCTGAGGTACCTGGGAGCGCAGAGGTGTACCTGGGAGGCTGGGTACCTGGGAGGCTGAGGTGTACCTGAGTGTCGGAGGTACCTGAGACCTGGGAGTGTGAGAACGGGAGTGTCAAGGGTATACCTGGGAGTGTGAGAGGTGCACCTGGGAGTGTTGAGTGTACCTGGGAGGTCAGAGGTACCTGGGAGTGTCATTGGTGTACCTGGGAGTGTCAGGAGGTACCTGGAAGTGTGAGATGTACCTGAATTGTCAGGGGTGAACCAGGGAATGTCAGTGGAGCACCTGGGAGGCGTCAGATGTGCACCTGGGAGGCTGGGTACCTGGGAGTGTCAGAGGTGTACCTGGGAGGAGAAGGGTACCTGGGAGGTTGGGAGGTGTACCTGGGAGAGTCGGAGGTGCACCTGTGAGTGCCAGGAGGTGCCTGGAGTGTGAGAGGTGCACTTGGGAGTGTCACAGGCACCTGGGAGTGTCTGAGGTGTTACTGGGAGTGTCCGTGCTTGCCTGGGATTGTCTGAGGTACCTGGCAGTGTCAGGCCTGGGAGTGTCTGCGGTGTACCTGGGAGCATCATTGGGTACCTGGAAGTGGTACCTGGAAGGTTGGGGAGGTGTACCTGAGTGTGTCATTGGTGTACCTGGGAGGCAGGTGTACCTGAACAGAGATGTACCTGGAATTGTCAGGGGTGCACCTGGGAGTGTCATGGTACCTGGGAGTGTCTGAGGTGTACCTGGGAGTGTCTGAGGTGTACCTGGGAGTGCCAGAGGTACCTGGGAGGTCAGTGGTGTACCTGGGAGGTCAGGTGTACCCGAGTGTCGGAGGTGTACCTGGGAGTGTCACAGGTGTCCTGGGAATACGTGGAGGTACCTGCGAGTGTCAGAGGTGTACCTGGGAGTGTCGGAGGTGTACCTGAGACCTGGGAGTGTCAGAGGTGTACCTGGGAGTGTCAAAGGTATACCTGGGAGTGTGAGAGGTGCACCTGGGAGTGTCTGAGGTACCTGGGAGTGTTAGGAGGTACCAGGAGTGTCAGGAGGAGTAACTAGGAGTGCAGAGGTGCCTGGGAGTGTCAGAGGTGTACCTGGGAGTATCGGAGTTTTACTGGGAGTGTCGGAGATATACCTGGAGTGTCGGAGGCACCTGGAGTCAGATGTGTACCTGGGAGTGTCAGAGGTACTGGAGTGTCAGAGGTGCACCAGGGAGGGTGGAGTACCTGGGAGGTCAGAGGTGTATGGGAGGTCAGAGGCATACATGGGAGTTTCACAGGTGTACCTTGGAGTGTCAGGGGTGTACATGGGAGTGTCAGGGGTGTAACTGGGAGTGTCGGAGGTAACTGGGAGTGTGAGAAGTGTACCTGGCAGTGTCTGGAGGTACCTGGGAGTGTTGGAGGTGTACCTGGGAGTGTCGGAGGTGTTCCTGGGAGTGTCGGAGGTGTACCTGGTGTATCAGAGGTGTCCCTGGGAGTGTCTGGGGTGTAGCTGGGAGGTTCGAGGTACTTGGGAGTAGAGGAGTGCCTGGGAGTGTCAGTGGTGTATCTGGGAGTGTCTGGGGTGTACCTGGGAGTGTCAGAGGAGCACTTGGGAGGTCAGAGGTGTACATGGGAGTGTCTGAGGTTACCTGGGAGAGTCTGAGGTGTACCTAGCAGTGTCTGAGGTGTACATATGGAGTGTCAGAGGTGTACCCAGTGTCAGCAGTGTACCTGGGATTGTCAGAGGTGTACCTGGAGTGTCAGAGTATACCTGCAGCATCAGAGGTGTACCTGGGAGGCTGGAGGTGTACCTGAGTGTCTGAGGTACCTGGGAGTATCACACGTATCCTGGGAGTATCACGTGTACCTGGGCGTATCAGAGGTGACCTGAGAGTGTCAGAGGTGTACCTGGGAGGTCAGATGTGGGTACCTGGGAGTGTCAGGAGGTGTACCTGGGAGTGCCATTGGTATACCTGGGAGGCCAGAGGTACCTGGGAGCACAGAGGTGTACTTGGGAGGCCAGAGGTGTGCACTCTGGTGTGTCGGAGGAAACAGGAGAGTGCTGGCAAAATTTCAGGAGTGCTGAGAGGTGGGTGTGTGTGAGTGGTGTACTGGGAGTGTCAGGGTGTACCAGGGAGTGTCAGAGGAGTACTCTGGGAGTGTCAGAGGAGTACCTGGGAGTGTCAGGAGGTGTACTTGGGAGTGTCAAAGGTGTATCTGTGAGTGTCTGAGGTTCATATGGGAGTGTTAAGGTACATGGGAGTGCTGAAGCTAAAAACCAGGGAGTGTCAGAGGAGTACCTGGGAGGTCAGCAGGCAATGGGAGGTCAGAGAGGTGGCACCTGGAGCCAGAGGTGCACCTGGGAGGTCAGCGGTGTACCTGGAATGTCTGAGGGGTGTACCTGGAGGCCAGGGGGAGAACTGAGGAAGTGTAAGAGGTGTACCTGGGAGTGTCACCGGTGTACCTGGGAGTGTCAGGAGGTGTACCAGGAGTGTCAGGAGAGGAGTAACCAGGAGTGTCAGAGGTGTACCTGGGAGCAAGGCCAGAGGTGTACCTGGGAGCATCGGGAGTTTTAACTGGCGTTTAGAGACATACCCGGGAGGTCGGAGGCGCACCTGGGAGTGCTCGAGGCCCTGGGAGTGTCAGAGGTGGTACCTGGGAGGTTGGGGAGGTACCTGGGAGTGACAGAGGTACAATGGAGGTTGGGGAGGTACTCTGGGAGCAAGTCAGAGTTGAACCAGGAAGTGTCAAAGGAGTACCTGGGAGTGTCAGAGGTGTACCTGGGAGTGTCAGAGGTGTACCTGAGGTCAGGAGAGGTGTACCTGGGAGATCAGAGGTGTACCTGGGAGTGCCAGGGGTGTACCTGGAGGCCAGAGGTGTACCTGGGAGGTCGGAGGTGTAATCCGGGAGTAAGTCAGAGGCGTACTCTGGGAGAGTGCTGGAGGTGTACTGGGAGTGTCAGAGGTATACCTGGAAGTGTCAGGAGGTGTACCTGGCAGTGCTGGGAGGTGTACTCTGGTGTGTCAGGAGATGTACCTGGGAGTGCTGGGGAGGTGTACCTGGGAGTGTCGGACGTGCCTGGGAGTGTCAAGTAAAACCAGGAATGTCAGTGGAGTACCTGGATGTGTCAATGTAATCTGGGAGTGTCAGAGGTGTACCTGGGAGTGTCAGAGGTGTACATGAGAGTGTTGGGGTGTACTCTGGGAGGCCGAGGTGTACCTGGGAGTAAGCCGGAGGTGTACCTGGGAGGCCAGAGGTGTACCAGGGAGTGTCAGTGGAGTACCTGGGAGGCCAGAGGCATACATGGGAGTTTCAGGTAACTGGGAGGCATGGAGGTGTAACTGGGAGGTGGAAGTGTACCTGGCAGTGCCCGAGGTGTACCTGGGAGTGTCGTGGAGGTGTACCTGGGAGTGTCTGAGGGGTACCTGGGAGTGTCGGAGGTGTACCTGGATGTCAGAGGTGTTCCTGGGAGTGTCTGGGGGAGTACCTGGGAGTGTCTGAGGTGCACTTAAGCAAGTGAAGTGAGTGCCTGGGAGTCAGTGGTGTATCTGGAGTGTCTGGGTGTACCTGGAGCACAGAGGAGCACTGGGAGGTCAGAGGTGTACATGGGAGTGTCTGAGGTGTACCTGGGAGTATCTGAGGTGTACTCTAGCAGTGTCTGAGGTAAAAGATGGAGTGTCAGAGGTGCACCTGGCAGTGTCAGCAGTGTACCTGAAAACATGGTGTACCTGGGAGTGTCAGAGGCATGCCCAGTATCAGAGGTGTACCTGGGAGTGTCGGAGGTGTACCTGGGAGTGTCTGAGGTGTACCTGGGAGTATCAGACGGGCCTGGGAGTGTCAGAGGTGATCCTGAGAGTGTCAGAGGTGTACCTGGGAGTGTCGGAGGTGTTCCTGAGAGTGTCAGAGGTGTGCCTGGGAGTGCCAGTGGTGTGCCTGGGTGTGTGAGTGGTGTACCTGGGATGTCAGTGGTGTACCAGGGGAGGCCAGAGAGGAGTACCTGGGAGTGTCAGAGGAGTACCTGGGAGTGTCTGAGGTGACCTGGGAGTGTCTGAGGTGTACCTGGGAGCAGGTGTGCCTGGGAGGTCGGAGGTGTACCTGGGTGTGTCGGAGGTGTGCCTGGGAGTGTCGGAGATGTACCTGGGTGGCTGGGAGTGTTCCTGGAGTGTCTGGGGTGTACCTGGGGGTGCTGAGGAGTACTTGGGAGTGTTCGTGAGTGCCTGGGAGTGTCAGGTGGTGTATCTGGGAGTGTCTTGGGTGTGCCTGGGAGTGTCAGAGGAGCAATTGGGAGTGTCAGAGGTGTACATGGGAGTGTCTGGAGGTGTACCTGGGAGTGTCTGAGGTGTACCTAGCAGTGTCTGGAGGTGCACATGGGAGTGTCAGAGGTGTACCTGGCAGTGTCAGCAGTGTACTTGGGAGGTCATGGTGGCACTGGGTGGGAGTCAGAGGTATACCTGGCAGTATCAGAGGTGTACCTGGGAGTGTCGGAGGTACCTGGGAGTGTCTGGAGGTGCACCTGGGAGTATCAGACGTACCTGGGAGGTCAGAGGTGATCCTGAGAGTGTCAGAGGTGTACCTGGGAGTGTCGGAGGTTCCTGAGAGTATCAGAGGTGTACCTGGGAGTGCCAGAGGTGTACCTGGGTGTGTGGGAGTAGTGTACCTGGGAGTGTCAGTGGTGTACCAGGGAGTGTCAGAGGAAAACCTGGGGAGTGTCAGAGGAGCACCTGGGAGATCAGAGGTACCTGGGAGGCCAGAGGTGTGCCTGTGAGTGTCTGAGGTCTACATGGGAGTATTGAGGTGTACATGGAGTTGGGGTGTGTACCAGGGAGGCAGAGGAGTACCTGGGAGTGTCAAAGGTGTACCTGGGAGTGTCGAGGTGTACTGGAGTGCAGAGGTACCTGGAGCGTCAGTGGTGTACCTGGGAATGTCTAAGGTGTACCTGGGAGTGTCAGGGAGAACCAGGAAGTGTAAGAGGTGTACCTGGAGTGTCACTGGTGTACCTGGGAGTGTCAGAGGTGTACCAGAGAGTGTCAGAGGAGTAACTATGAGTGTCAGAGGTGTACCTGGGATTGTCAGAGGTGTACCTGGGAGTACGGGAGTTTTACCTGGGAGGGTCGGAGGCGTACCTGGGAGGTCAGGAGGTACCTGGGAGGTCAGAGGTGTACCTGGGAGGTCAGAGGTGTACCTGGGAGGACAGAGGTGTACCATGGAGTGTCAGAGGTACCTGGGAGGTCAGAGGTGTACCTGGGAGGTCAGAGGAGTACCTGGCAGCGTCAGAGGAGTACCTGGGAGGTCAGAGGGTACCTGGGAGGTCAGAGGTGTACCTGGGAGTGCCAGAGGTGTACCTGGGAGTGTCAGTACCTGGGAATGTCCAAGGTGTACCTGGGAGTGCCAGGAGAAACCAGGAAGTGTAAGAGGTGTACCTGGGAGGTCACTGGTGTACCTGGGAGGTCAGAGGTGTACCAGAGAGTGTCAGAGGAGTAACTATGAGTGTCAGAGGTGTACCTGGGATTGTCAGAGGTGTACCTGGGAGTACGGGAGTTTTACCTGGGAGGGTCGGAGGCGTACCTGGGAGGTTGGGGAGGTGTACCTGGGAGGTCAGAGGTGTACCTGGGAGTGTCAGAGGTGTACCTGGGAGGACAGAGGTGTACCATGGAGGTCAGAGGTGTACCTGGGAGTGTCAGAGGTGTACCTGGAGGCAGAGGGAGCACCTGGCAGCGTCAGAGGAGTACCTGGGAGTGTCAGAGGTGCACCTAGGTGTCAGTGGTGTACCTGGGAGTGTCAGAGGTGTACCTGGGAGTATCATTGGGTACCTGGGGAGGTCACAGGTGTGCCTGGAAGTGTCAGAGATGTACCTGAATTGGTCGGGGGTGTACCTGGGAGTGTCAGGCATACCTGGCAGTATGAGAGGTGTACCTGGGAGTGTCAGAGGTGTGCCTTGGAGGTCTGAGGCCTGGGAGTATCACACGTGTACCTGGTAGTGTCAGAGGTGATCCTGAGAGTGTCAGGAGGTGTACCTGGCAGTATCAGAGGTGTATGGGAGTGTCGGAGGTGTACCTGGGAGTGTCTGAGGTGGGAGATCAGACGTGTACCTGGGAGTGTCAGAGGTGATCCTGAGAGTGTCAGAGGTGTACCTGGGAGGTCAGGAGGTGTTCCTGAGGAGTGTCAGAGGTGTACCTGGGAGTGCAGTGTACCTGGGGGAGTGGTACCTGGGAGTCATGGTGTACCAGGAGTCAGAGGAAACCTGGGAGTGTCAGAGGATTACCTGGGAGTATCAGAGGCCTGGGAGGCTGGGAGGCACCTCTCATGGGAGTTTCAGAGGTGTACCTTGAGTGTCAGGGTGCACATGGGAGTGCCAGGGGGTGTAACTGGGAGTGGCCGAGGTGTAACTGGGAGGTGGGAGAAGTGCACTGGCAGGTGTCTGGAGGCACCTTGAGTGTTGGAGGTGCACCTCGAGGCCGGAGGTGCAACCAGGAGGCCAGGAGGCAACGTGGAGGCTGAGTGCTCACTGGGAGTGTCTGGGGTGTACCTGGGAGTGTCTGAGGTGTACTTGGGAGCATAGCGGAGCCTGGGAGAGTGTCAGTGGTGTGGTCTTGGGGAGTGTCTCAAAGTACCTGGGAGTGTTGGAGAGCAATTGGGAGTGTCAGAGGTGTACATGGGAGGTCTGTGGTGTACCTGGGAGTGTTCAGTACCAGCAGTGTCTGGAGGTGTACATGGAGTGTCAGAGGTACCTGGCAGTGTCAGCAGCAAATGGGATTGCTGGGTGGTGGCCTGGGAGTGTCAGAGGCAGGCCTGGCAGTATCAGAGGTGTACCTGGGAGTGCTGAGTGCACCTGGGAGTTCGAGGCCTGGGAGTACCACACGTACCTGGGATGTCAGAGGTGATCCTGAGAGTGTCAGAGGTACCTGGGAGTGCTCAGACGTGCACCTGGGGAGTGTCAGAGGTGGCACCTGGGAGCGTCATTGGTGTGCACCTGGGAGGTCAGAGGTGTACCTGGGAGTGTCAGAAGGTACTTTGGGAGCGTCAGAGGTGTACCTGGGAGTGTCGGAGGTGGGAGAGGTCAGAGGTGTACCTGGGGAGTGCCAGGAGGTGTACCTGGGTGTGGGAGTGGTGTACCTGGGAGCAGCCAGTGGTGCACCAGGGGAGTGCTGGGAGGAGTACCTGGAGCCAGGAGTACCTGGGAGTGTCAGGGGAGGTACCTGGGAGGTTGGGGAGGTGTACCTGTGGGAGTGTCTGAGGTCTACATGGGAGGCAAGTTGAGGTGGCACATGGGAGCAAGTCAGGTGTACCAGGGAGTGCCAGAGGAGCACCCAAGAGCACAAAGGTGTGCCTGGGAGTGTCAGAGGCACCTGGGAGTGCCAGAGGTACCTGGGAGTGTAGGCGGTGTACCTGGGAATGTCTTGAGGTGTACCTGGGAGGCCAGGGGAGAACCAGGAAGTAAGAGGTGTACCTGGGAGTCACCGGTGTACCTGGGAGGCTGAGAGTAACCAGGAGTGTCAGAGGTGTACCTGGGAGGTCAGTACCTGGGAGACGTGGGAGTTTTAGCTGGGAGTGTCGGGAGAGCATACCTGGGAGGGTCTGAGGCGGAGTTACCTGGGAGGTCGGAGATACCTGGGAGTGTCGAGGGCGTACCTGGGAGTGTCACAGGTGTTCCTGGGAATATCGAGGTATACCTGGGAGTGTCAGAGGTGTACCTGGCAGTGTCAGAGGTGTACCTGGCAGGTCAGAGATGTACCTGGGAGGTTGCAGAGGTGTATCTGGGAGTGTCGGACGTGTACCTGGGAGTGCAGAGGTGTACCAGGGAATGTCAGTGAGTACCTGGATGTGTCAAAGGTGTAACTGGGAGGTCAGAGGTGTACCTGGGAGTGTCAGAGGTGTATCTGGGAGGTTCGGAGGTGTACATGGGAGGTCAGGGGTGTACCTGGGAGTGTCAGAGGTACCGGGAGGCCGGAGGTGTACCTGGGAGGCCAGAGGTGTACCAGGAGTGTGTGGAGCACGGGAGTGTCCGAGGTGTACTTGGGAGTGTCAGAGGTATACATGGGAGTTTCAGGTAACTGGGAGGCTTGAAACTGGGAGTGTGAGAAGGTACCTAGCAGTGTCTGGAGGTGTACCTGGGAGTGTCGGAGGTGCCTGGAGTGTCGGAGATGTACTGGTGTGCAGAGTGTCCCTGGGAGTGTCTGGGTACCTGGGAGGTCTGGAGGAGTACTTGGGAGTGTTAGCGAGAGCCTGTAGCAGTGGTGTATCTGGGAGTGTCTGGGGTGTACCTGGGAGTGTCAGAGGAGTAATTGGGAGTGTCAGAGGTACATGGGAGTGTCTGAGTACCTGGAGTGTCTGAGGTGTACCTAGCAGTGTTCGAGGGTGTACATGGAGTGTCAGAGGTGTACCTGGCAGTGTCAGCAGTGTACCTGGGAGTGTCAGCGGTGTACCTGGGAGTGTCAGAGGTATACCTGGCAGTATCAGAGGTGTACCTGGGAGTGTCGGAGGTGTACCTGGGAGTGTCTGAGGTGTACCTGGGAGTATCAGACGTGTACCTGGGAGTGTCAGAGGTGATCCTGAGAGTGTCAGAGGTGTACCTGGGAGTGTCGGAGGTGTTCCTGAGAGTGTCAGAGGTGTACCTGGGAGTGCCAGAGGTGTACCTGGGTGTGAGTGGTGTACCTGGGAGTGTCAGTGGTGTACCAGGGAGTGTCAGAGGAAAACCTGGGAGGTCAGAGGAGCAACCTGGGAGTATCAGAGGTGAACCTGGGAGTGTCAGAGGTGTTCCTGTGAGTGCTGAGGTCTACATGGGAGTATTGAGGTGTACATGGGAGGCTGTGTACCAGGAGTGTCAGAGGAGCACCTGGGAGTGTCAAAGGTGTACCTGGAGTGTCAGAGGTGTACCTGGTGCCAGAGGTGACCTGGGAGTGTCATGGTACCTGGAATGCTCAGGTGTACCTGAGTGTCAGGGAGAACCAGGAAGTGCAGGTGTACCTGGGAGTGTCACCGGTGTACCTGGGAGTGTCAGAGGTGTACCAGGGAGTGCCAGAGGAGTAACTATGAGAGTCAGAGGTGTACCTGGGATTGTCAGAGGTGTACCTGGGAGTATCGGAGTTTTACCTGGGAGGGTCGGAGGCGTACCTGGGAGTGTCAAAGATGTACCTGGGAGTGTCAGAGGTGTACCTGGGAGTGTCAGAGGTGTACCTGGGAGTGACAGAGGTGTACCATGGAGTGTCAGAGGTGTACCTGGGAGGTCAGGTGTACCTGGGAGGCAGAGGAGTACCTGGCAGCGTCAGGGAGTACCTGATGTCAGAGGTGTACCTGGTAGTGTCATGGTGTACCTGGGAGTGTCAGGTGTACCTGGAGTGTCATTGGTGTACCTGGAGTGTCAGGTGTACCTGGAAGTGTCAGAGATGTACCTGGAATTGTCAGAGGTGAACCAGGGAATGTCAGTGAGTACCTGGGAGGTCAGATGTGTACCTGGAGTGTCAGGTGTACCTGGGAGTGTCAGAGGTGTACCTGGGAGGTGGAGAGTGTACCTGGGAGTGTCAGAGGTGTACCTGGGAGAGTCGGAGGTGTACCTGGGAGTGTCAGAGGTGTGCCTGAGTGTGAGGTGCACTTGGGAGGTCAGCGGTGCACCTGGGAGTGTCTGGTGTTACTGGGAGTGTCTGAGCTTTGCCTGGGATTGTCTGAGGTGTACCTGGCAGTCAGCGGTGTACCTGGAGTGTCCGCGGTGTACCTGGGAGTATCATTGGTGTACCAAGTGGCAGGGTGTACCTGAAGTGTCAGAGGTGTACCTGAGTGTGTCATTGGTGTACCTGGAGTGTCATAGGTGTACCTGAAGTGTCAGAGATGTACCTGGAATCAGGGTGTCTGGAGGTCAGTGGTGTACCTGGGAGTGTCTGAGGTACCTGGGAGTGTCTGAGGTGTACCTGGGAGTGCCAGAGGTGTACCTGGGAGTGTCAGTGGTGTACCTGGGCGTGTCAGGGTGTACCCGGGAGTGTCGGAGGTGTACCGGAGTGCACAGGTGTTCCTGGGAATATCGGAGGTGTACCTGCGAGTGTCAGAGGTGTACCTGGGACTGTCGGAGGTGTACCTGAGACCTGGGAGTGTCAGAGGTGTACCTGGCAGTGTCAGCGGTGTACCTGGGAGTGTCCGCGGTGTACCTGGGAGCATCATTGTGTACCTGGAAGTGGCAGGGTGTACCTGGAAGTGTCAGAGGTGTACCTGAGTGTGTCATTGGAACCTGGAGTGTCATAGGTGTACCTGGAAGTGTCAGATGTACCTGAATTGTCAGGGGTGTACCTGGAGTGTCAGGTGTACCTGGGAGTGTCTGAGGTGTACCTGAGTGTCTGAGGTACCTGGGAGTGCCAGAGGTACCTGGGAGGTCAGGTGTACCTGGGCGTGCGTGAATCCGGGAGTGTCGGAGGTGTACCTGGAGTGTCACAGGTGTTCCTGGGAATATCGGAGGTGTACCTGCGAGTGTCAGAGGTGTACCTGGGACTGTCGGAGGTGTACCTGGGACCTGGGAGTGTCAGAGGTGTACCTGGGAGTGTCAAAGGTGTACCTGGGAGTGTGAGAGGTGCACCTGGGAGTGTCTGAGGTGTACCTGGGAGCGTCTGAGGTGTACCTGGGAGTGTTAGAGGTGTACCAGGGAGTGTCAGAGGAGTAACTAGGAGTGTCAGAGGTGTACCTGGGAGTGTCAGAGGTGTACCTGGGAGTATCGGAGTTTTACCTGGGAGTGTCGGAGATATACCTGGGAGTGTCGGAGGCGTACCTGGAGGTCAGATGTACCTGGGAGTGTCAGAGGTGGTCTTGGAAGGTCAGAGGTGTACCAGGAGGTCAGGAGTACCTGGTAGTGTCAGAGGTGTACTTGGGAGTGTCAGAGGTATACATGGGAGTTTCAGGTGAACCTTGGAGTGTCAGGGGTGTACATGGAGTGTCAGGTGTAACTGGGAGTGTCGGAGGTGTTACTGAGTGTGAGAAGGTACCTGGCAGTGTCTGAGGTGTACCTGGGAGTGTTGAGGTGTACCTGGAGTGTCGGAGGTACCTGAGTGTCGGAGGTGTACCTGTGTATCAGAGGTGTCCCTGGGAGTGTCTGGGGTGTAGCTGGAGTGTCTGAGGTGTACTTGGGAGTGTTAGAGGAGTGCCTGGGAGTGTCAGTGGTGTATCTGGGAGTCTGGTGTACCTGGGAGTGTCAGAGGAGTAATTGGGAGTGTCAGAGGTGTACATGGGAGTGTCTGAGGTGTACCTGGGAGAGTCTGAGGTGTACCTAGCAGTGTCTGAGGTGTACATGGAGTGTCAGAGGTGTACCTGGCAGTGTCAGCAGTGCACCTGGGATTGTCAGAGGTGTACCTGGAGTGTCAGAGGTACACCTGGCAGTATCAGAGGTGTACCTGGAGTGTCAGAGGTGTACCTTGAGTGTCTGAGGTGTACCTGGGAGTATCACACGTGTACCTGGGAGTGTCAGAGGATCCTGAGAGTGTCAGAGGTGCACGATGTCAGGTGTACTTGGAGTTCGGACGTGTACCAGGAATGTCAGTGGAGTACCTGGATGTGTCAAAGGTGTACCTGGGAGTGTCAGAGGTGAACCTGCGAGGTGAGAGGTGCACCTGGGAGTGTCTGAGGTGTACCTGGGAGCGTCTGAGGTACCTGAGTTCAGTGGTTCCAGGAGTGTCTGGGTTTAACTGGCAGTGTCAGGGGTGTACCTGGAGTGTCAGAGGTGTACCTGGAAGTGTCGGAGGTGCACCTGAGAGTGTCAGAGGTGTACCTGCGAGTTTCAGAGGTGTACCTGGGAGTGTCGGAGGTGTACCTGGGAGTTCTGGAGGTACCTGGGAGTGTCAGAGGTGTCCCTGGGAGTGTCAGAGGTGTACTTGGAGTGTCTGAGGTGTACCTGAGTGTCAGAGGTGTACCTGGGAGTGTCAGAGGAGCACCTGGCAGCGTCAGAGGAGTACCTGGGAGTGTCAGAGGTGTACCTGGTAGTGTCAGTGGTGTACCGTGAGTGTTAGAGGTGTACCTGGAGTGTCATTGGTGTACCTGGAGGTCATAGTGTACCTTGAAGGGTCAAAGGTGTACCTGAAGTTCAGGTGTACCTGGAGTGTCAGTGGTGTACCTGGGAGTGTCTGAGGTGTACCTGGGAGTGTCTGAGGTGTACCTGGGCGTGCCAGAGGTGTACCTGGAGTGTCATGGTGTACCTGGGAGGTCAGAGGTGTACCTGGAGTGTCGGAAGTACCTGGGAGGTCACAGGTGTTCCTGAATATCGGAGGTGTACCTGGGAGTGCAGGAGGTGTACCTGGGAGTGTCGGAGGTGTACCTGAGTGTCAGAGGATACCTGGGAGTCAGAGGTGTACCTGGCAGTGTCAGAGGTGTACCTGGAGTGTCAGAGATGTACCTGAGTGTCAGAGGCCTGGGAGTGTCGGACGTACCTGGGAGTAGAGGTGTACCAGGGAATGTCAGTGGAGTACCTGGATGTGTCAAAGGTGTAACTGGGAGTGTCAGAGGTGTCCCTGGGAGGTCAGAGGTGTACCTGGGAGTGTCAGAGGTGTACATAGGGAGTGTCAAGGGTGTACCTGGGAGTGTCAGAGGTACCTGGGAGTGTCGGAGGTGTACCTGGAGTGCCGAGGTGTACCAGGGAGTGTCAGTGGAGTACCTGGGAGTGTCAGAGGTGTACTTGGGAGTGTCAGGTACATGGGAGTTTCAAGGGTGTAACTGGGAGTGTCGGAGGTCTAACTGAGTGTGAGAAGTGTACCTGGCAGTGTCTGAGGTGTACCTGGGAGTGTCGGAGGTGTACCTGGGAGTGTCGGAGGTGTACATGGAGTGTCGGAGATGTACCTGGGTGTGTCAGAGGTGTCCTGGGAGTGTCTGTGTGTACCTGGGAGTGTCTGATGAGTTCTTGGGAGGTTAAGGCGTGCCTGGAGTGTCAGTGGTGTATCTGGGAGTGTCTGGGGTGTACCTGGAGTGTCAGGAGTAATTGGAGGTCAGAGGTGTACATGGGAGTGTCTGAGGTGTACCTGGGAGCGAGGTGTACCTAGTGTCTGATGTGTACATGGAGTGTCAGAGGTGTACCTGGCAGTGTCTGCAGTGTACCTGGGAGTGTCAGCGGTGTACCTGGGAGTGTCAGAGGTATACCTGGCAGCATCAGAGGTGTACCTTGAGTGTCAGAGGTGTACCTGGGAGTGTCTGAGGTGTACCTGGGAGATCAGACATGTACCTGGAGTGTCAGAGGTGATCCTGAGTGTCAGAGGTGTACCTGGGAGCATGGAGGTGTTCCTGAGAGTGTCAGAGGTGTACCTGGGAGTGCCAGATGTTTACCTGGGTGTGTGAGTGGTGTACCTGGGAGTGTCAGTGGTGTACCAGGAGTGTCAGAGGAAACCTGGGAGGTCAAAGGAGACCTGGGAGTGTCAGAGGTGTACCTGGGAGTGTCAGAGGTGTACCTGTGAGTGTCTGAGGTCTACATGGGAGTATTGAGGTGTACATGGGAGGCGTCAGGTGTGTACCAGGAGTGTCAGAGGAGTACCTGGGAGTGTCAAATGTGGTACCTGAGTGTCAGAGGTGTACTGGGAGTGCCAGAGGTGTACCTGGGAGTGTCAGCGGTGTACCTGGGAATGTCTGAGGTGTACCTGGGAGGTTGGGGAGAACCAGGTGTAAGAGGTGTACCTGGGAGTGTCACCGGTGTACCTGGTGTCAGAGGTGTACCAGGGAGTGTCAGAGGAGTAACTAGGAGTGTCAGAGGTGTACCTGGGAGTGTCAGAGGTGTATCTGGGAGTATCGGAGTTTTACCTGGGAGGCTGGAGATATACCTGGGAGGGGCTGAGGCGTACCTGGAAGTGTCAGAGGTGTACCTGGGAGTGTCAGGAGGTGCCTGGAGGTCAGAGGTGTACCTGGGAGTGACAGAGGTGTACCATGGAGGTCAGAGGTGCACCTGGAGTGTCAGAGGTGTACCTGGGAGGTCAGAGGAGTACCTGGCGCATCAGAGGAGTACCTGGGAGTGTCAGAGGTGTACCTGGTAGTGTCAGTGGTGTACCGGAGTGTCAGAGGTGTACCGGGAGTGTCATTGTGTACCTGGGAGTGTCAGGTGTACCTGAAGTGTCAGATGTACCTGGAATTGTCAGG
>NW_024718329.1:5000-8519 GCF_018991925.1 Homarus americanus | reverse complement strand
TGTTTCAATGGGTTTTTGGGTAATTGGTTCCAGCTCACCGAAAATTGCCTAAATTCAACTAAAAAGGTAGAAAAGCACACTTACTTTGAGGTGTGTATGTAGAAGGCTCCTGGATGATGATGGGAATTAGAATGGGGGTGGAGGAGAAGGAAGAAGAGAAGGCATTGGGGTGGAAGAGAAGTCACCCCATGGCACCATTTCACCCATAAAATTTTAGTTATCTTGGTGTATTTTAAGATCATTTTCTTTAAATCAACACTGCACTGCATTATATATTGTCAATATGTAAAGTATATTTCAAAATGACCAATAATTTGCTTGGAAACACAGAAAAAAGCGTTTAGTTGAAGAGAGTCTCAAGCAAGATGTTACCTCCACTGAAAACAGAGAGAGACTAAACTCCTGTCTGGTGTGTTAACAGGCTGGATGGCACGCCAGAAACTAGTTTCTTTACCTTCAATTATGTTCAATAATTGTTAAAATGACTAAAAAAAATTAATATTAAACTTTTAATATTAAACTTTTAAAATTATTGAATAGTATAAACTTCTTGATATTTACTAAAATAGTAAGGAATTTAAGCCCTAAAACCGATTACTGTATTGGCTGACTAATACTACAGCTGGTGGACCGCCAAATGCAAGTGAAAACATGTTGAAATCGGCTCGTAAAAAACAAGTTAATCGAGGGATTGCTCGTTAACCGAAGTTAAGAATCTTATGGAATGTAAATCGTTAACCGAAATCTCGTTAACCGAGGCGCTCGTTAACCGAGGGACCACTGTACACTGCTAGGCGGCCCAGCCCGCGCTGTCATACGGGACGGAAACGTTTAGGTATATGACCACGGCTGTCGTATGTCCGGTTGTCGTAAGTCGAGTATGTCATAAGTCGAGGAGAGACTGTACAGTATAAAATAATATCTCAGTTAGCCGAAATCCCTCTTGACCGGAACTCTCCAATAGCCGGAATTGAAATGTACCCAGCTCGAAATTAAAAAAAAAATTAAAATACAAAATCTGCAAAATCTATCCAAATTTGTATTTCCGGGTCTGGGAGCAAATGTCAATTATGAAATAATGTGCAATTATCGAAAAATCTGAGAAAATGGCGAGAAAATCAATCCAAACGTTTTTGCTCAGGTCCAGAGGACACAGGTTCCCAGTGTTATGAAAGATATCATAATGTTTAGCTGCATCCTCACATGGTTGGTGCGTGGGTGGGAAGACCAACCACTTGGGCAACGCTAGATTTTTCTGCTCTGGGTCTATTTATAATTACTGAGTAAACTAATATTTCTTTACATCTATATACAGTATACAATACTAAAAAGGTAAAATAATACAGTAATAAATCTATATATACAATACTAAAAAGGTCAAATAATACAATAATAAGTCAATGTAATTCTGAGCTGAGCTAACGAGGCAAATGGTGAGGTGACGGAGTCAGGTGGTGAGGTGACATGCCAAGACACTTACACAGCACACACATTAACAGCACAACTAAACCATTGTCTTATAACACTTTACTTTATAATTTATATTTTAAAATTAATTGATATATGATGGCTTGATTTGGCTGCTCTTGCACTTAGACAATTTTAAATGACTAAACCAGGGCATATGGAGATGCATTATACACTAGTGATGTCATGAAGCTTCTCAACTGCAACCACAACTGCTGATCAACCACATAAATTACCACAACCTGTTCTCAAATGTACTAAGTTAATTACTAAAAATTGTATGTCTAGGGCAAACTAAGGATGTTTATACTCAAATTAATTGCGATCTTGCAAAAATTCCAGCAATGCAAGTTATATTCTGCTGAGTCAAGTCAGTGACAATTTATAAGCGAAAAAATTAAACTTCTTGCCTTTTATAACCCTTGAGTCCCTGACAACTAAGTACATGTTAATCTCCCCTCCTTGCTGTCAACACCCCATCTCCCCCTCCCAGCATGGGAGGCAGATGGTGGTGGGTGACAACGATTAATGGGAAGAAGGTTGTTTTAGGCTTAAAGTTTTCTCTTATAAAATATCGCAGACTTACGTATATCTCGGCCTACAAGGCGACGGGGTGTATAAGACGGCCCCCAAAATTTCCATTTAAAAAGTAGCTTTTGAGCCCTATTCGCTGTATAAGACCGGTACCCCAAATGTGACACTTACCATTGGGAGCTTTCTGACCCAGTAGTCCTTGGTTTTTTAAAATAAGGCCAATTCACATCAAGTAATGTCATCAAATGTTACCTGTTGGTGTAGTGTAAACACTAGTGACTCACTTAAAAGTCTGTTATTTAAGTTGAACTAATGTCGGTGTGGAATACAATTGTTTCATTTACTTGAAATGGATTTACCGATTTATTTGTTTATTTATTTATTTATAGCATACTGTAATATATTAAACACACTGCAAGTATTTTCTTTAATTTATAAGCTTGCTTCAACCAGCTACAGTATTCTAATTCAATAGTGTTTCATTAGGATTTGAGTGAAAAAGATTACTGTACATACTTACTACATACATTTATTACACAAATATATATACCGTATATCTCGGCTTATAAGACGGAATTTGAACATTAAAAAAATCTGCCCAAAGTTAGGGGGTCGTCTAAACCACCAAGTATAAAATTCTTACCTCTTAAATATTGTGGTTTAGTGTGTACGGAGTGGTGATGGAAACATCGTAAGCCACTCACAAGGTCTTACCACTAATTATTTTATACTGAAACTTACGTTTGGCAAGCTGGATTCAAATTAAGATTACCGGTATAATAAAATAATAAAAATGTATTATAAACCTGTCTAACATACCGTAAAAGAGAATTATACCCCTGTAATAAACACAGCTATCATCACACACCCCTCCCCACGCCCCCCCCATTTGCCAGTGAGGAGACAAGAAAGGAAAAGTGACCGCGAGATTGGGCTATTTTTAGCCGTGGAGGTGGTCAGTAATGCATATCGGTATATTTACTGATAATAATACTTCTCCTATAAATAATTAATTTAAAATTTATTTTTTTACAAGGAATATTCAGTAAATGACTGCATTAATTCTTGAAACTACTGACAGTTAAATACAGACGCTTAAGTGACGTCACTAGTGTTTACACTACACCAGCTGGTAACATTTGATGCCATTACTTGAAGTGAATTGGCCTTATTTTAAGTAACTAACCATAAATAAATACAAAAAGTAAAAAAAAGATCAAAAGTGAGAAATAATATACTGTATGTATGTTGTGTTGTCAAAGTTAGAGGAACAATTCAAACTGCAATTGTGTGTAAATGAGGCAGAAAGTCAGGTCAGCGCTGAACCTGGGACTTGGTCACAATTTTCGTGATGCCATATGGCAGCAGGGTCTACCATTAGACAACACATTATGCTTCCAATATCTTCCCAGGCAGTAGTATCTACCTGTTTGGTAGCTGCCTACTACCTACACAATTTTTAGTAATATTACTTTGATACATGATAAATTAGACAATGAAAATAAACATCAAATTTAA
>NW_024718329.1:0-2500 GCF_018991925.1 Homarus americanus | reverse complement strand
ATATATATATATATATATATATATATATATATATATATATATATATATATATATATATATATATATATATATTATATATATAAATAAATATGTTTGTGTAATAAATGTATGTAGTAAGTACATACCGGTAACCTTTTTCACTCAAATCCTAATGAAACACCACAATTAGAATATGGTGGTTGCTGTTGAACCACCTGTTGTATAAATAGTCGGAACACAGTCACACCACCGAGACGAGGGAACACTCCCACCACCGATCGTCTGTATAAATGAAAGAAAATACTTGCAGTGTGTTTAATATGTTACAGTATATTATAAATAAACAAATAAATCGGTAAATCCATTTCAAGTAAATGGAAAAATTTTACTCGACACAGACATTAGTTCCAGTTACCGGTAAATAGCAGACGCTTCAGTGACGTCACTAGTGTTTACACTACACCAGCGGGTAATATTTGATGACATTACTTGAGGTGAATTGGCCTTATTTTAAAAAACCAAGGATGGTTGGTAAAGGACTACTGAGTCAGTGGGTAAGTGTCACATCTGGGGTACTGGTCTTATACAGCAAATAGAGCTCAAAAGCTACTTTTTAATTGGATATTTGGGGGGGCCGTCTTATGCACCCCGACGCCTTATAGGCCGCGATATACGGTAACGAAAAAAATTCGGTTAACGAATTCCTTACGAATTCCTCTCTACATGTTTTCGCTTGCTCATCAGCTGGAATATTAGTCCGCCAATACAGTAATCGGTTCTTAGGCTTAAATTCGTTCCCATTTGAGTAAATATTCCAAATATATTTTCCAAGTTTTATATTAAAATTTTTAGTCATTTTAACAATTATTTAACATAATTGAAGTACAAAAAACTAGTTTTTAGTGCGCCAAACAGCCACTTGACTCACCCAGCATGGCGTCAGTTTATGTCTCTGTTCAGTGGAGATAACATCTTGCTTGAGACTCTCTTGAACATAAACTATTTTTACAGTACAATTATTGGTCATTCTGAAATTAATTTAACATATTGACAATATATAGTGCAGTGCAGTGTTGATATAAAGAAAATAATGTTGAATTACACCTAGTGAACTTAAAATTTTATGGGTGAAATTACGGCATGAAGCATGGGGTGATTTCTCTTCCACCCCCACTTCCTTCTCTTCTCCCTTCTCCACCCCCACTTCTAATTCCCATCATCATCATCAACCAGGAGCCTTCTACATACACATCTTAAAGTAAGTGTACTTTACTGCATTTATTTTTACTTTGTATGTAATTTTCGGTGAGTTTAAACCAATTACCCAAAATCCCATTGAAACAATGGTTTTGGTTAAAAAAATTTCGGTTAACGAACGACCTTCTGGAACAAATTGTGTTCGTTAACCGAGGGACCACTGTACTTCCCGTTTTGAGATTTCTGAACCCAATGATCCACCCCACACAAAAATGGACAGGAATTAGATAATTTAAGAAAGGACGATATAGTGGATTATGTTAAGCCGTACTAGGCTGTACAGTACTGTACATAGAAAATTAAAATGAAGAATGAGTTACAGGAGAAGAGGAGTGAAAGCCTGGAGGTGAAGAAGGAACTCAAGAGATGGTTGTATGCTTCCTACTTTAATATATGGCAATGAATATGGTCGATGAATGGAGTAGTATTCTTCAAAATTCAAGTTAGAGAGATACACTGTAGTTACCCTAAGGATACAAGGTGATAGTTGAGAGTGTGTATGTGAACATTGTATCAGGTACATTAGGTACTGTGAAGGAAAATGGCCTGTACATTATGGGAGAGGATGATGGAATGTTTATTTACAGATGTATAAAGTTTTGGATACTGAATACAGTAAGTAATTTTTTTTTAATGTCTTGTCCACTTCATTTTTTATTTGATATTTACCAGTATTATTTATACAATTTTAAATCATAAAAAGTTTTACCACTGATGACATTTTGCTGTTGATCAAGTTGATAACCTTTAATAAAAATCACCCAATTGTAATGATGCAAGAAAGACTTCATGGATGGGATAATTTACATGAACTTGGGAAGGAACTAAGAACATGTAGAAACATAATTAGACAGAACAGTTGCATTCATATATGTACAATACAGTAATGTATCTGGAAATAAATAGAATGCAACTGAGTAAGGTATTAACTCAAATTTATGAACTTAACCTCCACAACAAAGAGCTTTAGGGATGTCACTCTGATTATATATGCCAATTTTGAACCTTATGGCTCAATCTGTTCATGAGATATTGACAGTACTGACCGCCCTAGCCATGCCAGTCAGAGTACGGTAATACTGTACAGTCATGGAAAATTTTGTGAAGACCAGAGTAAAAATAAACTATGGGGTACAGTATTAGATTTCAATGTAGTGGGATTTGGGGAGGATTAATGAAAGAGAAATGAAATTGGATTGTTTTTTGTTTTTGTTTTTCTTGATAGCAATTGCTGCTGAATGTAAGATATGGTGAGAAATGAATG
>NW_024718328.1:0-19770 GCF_018991925.1 Homarus americanus | reverse complement strand
TGAACACCATGTTGTCTGCTCACTGCTGAAAGGGTAGAACTGTTCTCTCAGTTCTATCCTTTTTCCCTAATGGGCAGACATTGTGTTAGTCTTAGTACTCGACTTACGACTGCTCGCACTTAGGACCTGCCTCGGTCGTACCAAAATTTTGTCATATTACGTATTTTTGAGTCTCAACGTCAGTACACAGAGAAAATTTTCATTTGTAATGGCTGGCAAGCTTAAAAGTAAGAGTTTTGTGATGCTGAGAAGAAAATGAGGCACCCATTTTAGATTTTCTATGTACTGTATTATTTAAGCATTTTCGACTTACGACCTGGATTTGGGTCCTAACCCCTTCGTAAGTCAGGGAGGAGCTGTTACACTTTATTGCACATAGTTCATCAGCACAGAGGCACCGTGGGTAGTTTGGGAATTCTGACATTCACTCATCAGTACGTGCTGTAAGGCGAGACCTGTCACCATGTAGTAACCGAGGTGTATTGCTGGCGGTGGTGTTGGCGCGTTATTTTGCTCCCTTACCCCCCACACCCCCAAACTGCTGCCTCATACCCCATGGGGGCTGCCCCCCCCCCCTCCCACCCATGGTGGTACAGGCCCCTGCCACTGGAGGTGGGTGGGCCCCTCTTCTATTTCATCTTGTGCATGTTTGTCAGTCACCACTGCTTTAAAAGGGTTGTCAAGGCTTGCTCTTATCTAAGAGTACAATTACATAGCTCATTTTAAATTAGGCTAATAATTATTCTCATTATCCAAAACGTGTGTGTGTGTGTGTGTGATAATAATTAACAGTTTATTGAAAGAGCATAGCAGCCAGGAGGCTGAAAATATACAGTTACATAATTGGGGAATGGGTTTCGATTTACAAGTAACATAAGTGATGTAAATAAGATATATAATAACTAGATGGGGAAAAGCTCAAACTACAGGGCATTTCAACATAATGATACCTGTAGTGCAAAAAGTAGGATTTACTGGGAGTGAATTCACTGGTTTTTTACAAGTCGATGATAATTTTTACAATGGTTGGGACTGGGCTGTTCTCATAGCGATCAGTTCATGCACGTATGGGCTGGATGCTGTTGTGGTGTCGAACAGCAATTCTCGGGCTAGGGATCTCAGGTGGTAGTAGGAGCCGGTGTCGAGGATGGTGCAGAAGCTTCTTACCAAATTTGCAGATGAGGTAGTGGTAATGGTCAGTGAGAGTCGAAAGGGTCAGTGTGTTGAGCACTTCTTGATATGTGGAGTAGGAAGGGGAGAGAATAATCTTGCATGCCCTCTTTTGCAATTTTTCTAGGTGTTTACGTTGTGTGGCATTTAGGGAGGAAGACCAGGTAGGGGAGGCATAGGTGAGCTTGGGAAGTATGATTGTTGAGTAAACACTGTGGAGCTCGGGTGCAGGAACTCCAAGGGACTTGAGTCGGCGGAGGAGGTGGAGACGGAAACTGGAGGATTTGACAGCTTCACTGACGTGTGGTTTCCAATTAAGTTTGTTGTCTATGGTGATGCCGAGGAGCTTAGTGGAATCGACAACCTGGAGTGTGTTGGGACCTAAAGTAATGGAAGGGGGTGGGACAACGTCGGAGGAGAGGTTGATGTGCATAACCATGGTCTTGGTATGGTTGATGGTGACGTGGTTGTTGGTGGCCCAGTTTTGGAGACTGTTCAATAAATCCTGATGGGCGTTGTAGACGGGAGCAGAATTGTTGACGCTGATCCCAATGGTGGAGTCGTCGACATATTTCCAGCGAGCAGGGGTTTCTCTTAGGGCATCATTGATAAGCATAAGGAAGCAGAGTGATCCCATCTTGGTGCCTTGGGGGATGCTACAGGTGAGTGACTGAAAGGTGGAGACAGCCCCTCGGAAGCGTACAGCTTGGCGTCGGTCACTGAGGAAGTCTGTAAGCCATGGTATAAGACTTCTCCGAAGCCCGAGGTCAATAGCTTTGTTGATGATTAAATTGTGGTCGACTAGGTCGAATGCTTTAGTGAAATCAATGAAGGCGACAGCTACAGACGTTTTTCGTTTCTCGAGATGGCGGTATATGTAATCGAGAAAGCTGACAAGACAGTGAGTGGTGGAGGAAGTTTTCATATTGCCAAATTGCTGAGGGTCAACGACTCCTGCAATATCAGCATAAGCCCAATCGAACACAAAACTTTCACAGATTAGGTTGGGTATTGGGGTGATTGCAATAGGTCGTAGCTGATTTAAGGATTGTGGGCTGGTTGACTTGGGCACTGGTGATACATAAGAGGTCTTCCAGTCAGCTGGGCATCTGGCTTGACTGAGAGAAGCATTGATGATGGAGCATAGGGGTTTAGCAAGCTCCGGGGAGAACTCCTTGAAGAGTTTCATTTGTAAGTCAATGGGGGTGGTAGAGCGTTTTAACTAGTTTGTCCAGACGTTTTGCTACTTCAAATTCTTCAACTAAGTCAGTGGGAACGGGGGCTGGTAGGTAAGCAGGGAGAGTGGTTGTGTCAAGCCGGGGGGAACGCTGGCATATAGTAGCGAAATGATTATTTGATTGCTCAGCTGCGCCAACATTAGTGAGATGGCTAAGGAAGGGGAGAGAGAAGTGTGTGTGTGTGTGTGCTTTTTTTTTTTATCCACGTAACTGTGCATGTTATGTGGGTTTTATTTTTGCTTGTTGACAACTTTATGATTGTTTGCCTCTAGATGTGTTGTGTTGTAATGTGTTGTGTTATGTTGTAATGTGTTGTGATGTGTTATGAGAGGATAATAGTAAATATGATTGGCCACATTCCACTCCATCCCAGTTAGAAACATTTCAGCTAAAATTATTGCTCATATTTTATCTAGTTTTACAAGTGACCTTTACTCCAAAGTTAGGCATTAAGCAAACATCCCAGTCACAAGGTTCACTAGAAAGATACAGTACCATCAAACAGTGAAATAAAGGCTTAGCAGATTTTGTTTTGACACAAAAGGTGATTGGGAGGAAGGAATTCATTTCATGCTCCTTGTAAATAGAGAATGTCGACAAGAATCACTTGGATTTTCACCTTTTGAAACGTTGTATGGTCGTCAAGTAAGAGGACCCCTTTAAGTAAGTAAGAGGATCCTTTAAATAAGAGGATCCCTTAAAGCAAGGAAGAGGACCCTTTAAAGTAAGTAAGAGGACCCCTTAAAGAACAATGGTTTAGTCAAGTTGCAGATCCCTATCAGACTGTTGGTCAACATCTTGATTATTTTAAATGTAAACAAAATAAATAAAGACAAACTGCACTAGATAACTTAAAGTAAGAATAATTATTTATCACCAAAAGGCTGAAGTTAAAGATTGGAGATGAAGTATGGGTGTACTTGGCTATTACAGGCTCAAGGGGTCCTACCAAGGGTTGTACCCCCAGGGGCCCTACCAGAGGTGTCATCCCCAGGGGCCCGTCTGTAGTATAAGCTGGGCAAGTTCAGGCACTCCAATCTCTCAGTGTAGATGAGGTGCCACAGTGCAGGCTACAGACGGGTAAGGGGCGACCAAATAGAGGTGTATAAGCATCTCAAGGGGCACTACTCAGTCGAATGTCCTTACTTGGAACTGGTGGATGCTCGTCCCACAAGGGGTCACAGAAAACTGTGAGGGTAAACTTTTTTGAAGTGAGAGTTGTGAACTTTTGGAACAATCTACCAGAGAGTGTTGTGATGGCACCGAGTGTGAGCTGTTTCAAGACCAGACTTGACCAACACCGTCGCAGGTACTTGCCAACACAGACATGACCGACCGTCCAAGCGGATAACGAGCCAATCAGTGGTGAAGAGAATAAAAAGAAAGGTAAAGTTAAATGCATCTAAATACACCATGAAAACAAATATGGTTAAAAAAGTATCGATAATGTCATTATCGTCAAGAATCATTTGAAAGTAATTAAGTTGTCATTACTTTTATTTGTTAATTTAGTGACTGTTGAAATATGTCGTGTTGAGGGAGACCTTATATAAAATTATTAAGTCATTATTTTTAAACAACTGACAAAGTTTACACAGTTTAAGATAATTAATAATATCATAGAGCAATTATGTCATTGTTAGATGGTTTAAATAATAAATATAAGCTAAAACTATTGCCTGCTGTAAACCCTGACAGGGAGCGTTGGTCAGACTGTCCGCCATGATGTAAACAACAACAGCTGCCTCAGGTAAAGTGTTAAGAACATAAGAATGGAGGAAACTGCAGCGGGCCTATTGGCCCATACTGGGCAGTCCCATTTACACCCAACCCCTATTGCTCATATAAGCATCCAACCTATGCTTGAAGCTATCCAGTGTATTCGAGTTAATGATGATATTTGGTAACTTTTTCCATTCATCCACTACTCTGTTACCAAACCAGTGTTTTCCTATTTCGCGCCTAAATCTAAATTTGTCTAATTTAAAACCATTGTTACGAGTGCGCTCCTGGTTGGATAGTTTGAGTACCTTTGTAATGTCCCCATTGTTCAGCCCTGACTTCCATTTATACACCTCTATCATATCGCCCCTCACTCTACGTCTCTCGAGGGAGTGCAAATTAAGATGCCTTAACCTGTCTCTGTACTCAAGGTTCCTAATGCCCAGGATTAGTCTTGTCATTCTCCTCTGAATTTTTTTCAAGGATTCTATATCCATTCTGTAATACGGTGACCAGAATTGAACTGCGTAATCCAAGTGAGGTCTCACAAGCGCAAGATATAGTTTTAAGATGACCTCGCTAGTATTGAATTGATCAGGTGGTTACTCGTGGTCTAACAATTACAACCTTCTTGAAAGCCCTTTACGATTAATTTTCTCGGTACAGTACCTCAAAAATATTTTAATGCACATTGTGAATTCAGTTGGATCAAGGAAACCCCGAACTCCCCTTGTTAAAGAAGATAGAAGTAGGCGAGGTAAACACCCAGTGGACTGACGAATATCTTCCGGAAGGAAAAAAATAACTTCTTTCGTTATACAATATATACTTTACAACAGCCTTTTTAGTGTAGAATTGGTCAAGATTGGCAATAAATATTTCGCCAAAAGTAACTAATAATTATCAAGATGACTGGTAGCTCTGTAACCTTCAGAATTCCCCCTCCACACCTGGAAAATCGGTTGAAATTACCAAGGTTTCGTACAAATAAGACGTGGACGTTAAAATAAACAAAATTATAGTTTCACTATAAATTCGGGAGTTGCATCTGCCAGAACAGTAAGTCCGCCATGTTTGCCGGGCCCGCTGATGGAGGCAAAGTAAAAATTTACTTTCACTGGCCAGTCTGAATTTAGCACAAAGTACTCACTAAACTGATAACATCTATATTATGGTTTAAAGTCAGATAAAACCGAGGTTCATTCCCACTAAAACAATAAACCAGTCAGTTCAGCAATGGTTTTGTTTTTATTCGTCTCCCGACGTCCAACATGGCGGACTTGCCACATAAGCAATACAATAATGAAATTTGCCTTGGTTCTCAAAGGAACCTAACATGTTATTTCGTGCCCGTGTGTAATGATCGTGATGACGGCTAACCTGAAAACCTTAAGGATTCATATTACGCTCAAACGTCCACAAAACCTTCTGAGTCCCCCAGTGGAAACATCCCCCGTTTTCTCTGTTTCCCCCGTCTTTGTTTAGTGGGAACTTGGAATATAATCCACGGATTTAGTAGCAGACGCTGTATGTTGGGACCTGTTGCCATCCAACCCTTTGTAATCAATTTAATTTTGCTTTTGATAGCTGAGTCAGAGCATTGTTAGTGAAGATAATAGTAGAGAATGAAAATGAGTTCATAGTCTCAATTTCAACGTCAGAGTGTACAGTAAATTAATTCATCGGAATAGAAGTAGGTGGACTCCCTGGCCTGTTTTGAGTGAGGGCCCCGCGGGCATTTCTACCGTTAGTGAGTGCCCGTCCCTTCATCCATACAGGTATGCCATTCCACTTTGTGTTGTAATTCGCCCTTCTTTAAGTGATTTGACCCAATTAATAGTTGATTGTGCAAGTGTTACAGTAACGTAGTTGATATGCTCTGAGTGAAGTCATATTTACGTCTTTAACGTCCCCTGAAACGTAATGTTGTTGTCACAGTTAGTGAGTGCCCGTCCCTTCATCCATACAGGTCCCCTGACACTGTCCCGTTTGTCTCCCGATCCCATTGTGATTCTTGAATCGCTCTACCATCCAACAACGGCGTCGGATGTATTTGATGTCCAGCCGGGATCATATATGAGAAGATGGCATCGATGCGGCCTGATTAATGTGCCCCAAGGCTTCGTTGGGCCAGACCCCAGACCCGCCATATGTCTGGTTACCCCACAATAACAACAGCCCCAGTGCTCTACCCTGGGTTACTCCTTGGAAGTATATGTCCACAGAGAGTGTTGTAACATGTATGTTAGGGATAATTAGTTGGAAATAATTATCCCATGTTGGGTAGCGGACCCCTGCATATACTAGTGTCATTGTTTATGTATATGTTGAATAATCTACAATGAGTGCCATGTAATGTACCACCAGTAATGTGGTGAGTAAGAGTAAAGAAGAAGGAACTGAGTTTGCACTAAGCCCAGGAGGTGAACCTGGTAATCATATGATTAATACAAAATCTTTCCCCATTGATTGCATATTAATAAATTTGTTTTTAGAGTACTTTAGGTGTATTCATTTCTCCCACAGTATTTTACCTTTATTTCCATCCAAGTGACCTGATACCAAAATTACCATACTCACGTGCCTAGACCCTCGACCATGCTACCAAAAGAATGCCCAGGCTACCAAAAGAATGACCATGCTACCAAAAGAATGCCCAGGCTACCAAAGGAATGTCCATGCTACCCAAGAATAGGTGACGGAACTGAGTAAGAGTAAGAACTCAGAGAAGTAAATAAGATGAGGGTGGTGTAGAAACAGAGAGGGAGTCAGGCCCCCCTCACATTGGTGACAGACCAAGAATCCGCCCCCTCACACGTGGACATCTAGTACAGTATATATCTTGCTTGTATCAACTTTCTTTCAATAAGGAAAGGTGAAACTCCAAACGATAAAGTATCACTGATCATATTTATTACCATATAACGTACTTACTAATCCCAACTATTCCCTCGTGCTGCCTCATACTAACTACAGTACATTAGTTCATCACTACTATCCAACAAACTTCTACCACCAAATACAAACTTAATACAACGTAGCTAATCTTTCCTTGCTTTATATAATCTACCTCAGGTAAAAACTTCCTGTGAACAACTACCCTGTATCGATCTTTTAATAATCAATTAAACGAGACCTATGTACAATATATATACTACGTCATGGACTACAAAGAAACAATACAGAATATAAGTTGGTGAAAAGCACCGCGTATGTAGGGGAATACAAAATGGCGACACCACTGTGGCGATTGACAGCCAACGAAATAGCAACCAACATGGTATCTGCGATCATCACCTTCATATTTTTCATCATACTATCACAACCCTGACCAAATTGAAGTACAGAACCACAAAATAAAGATGAAGGCACAAAATGTACACAAAAACCCTAGAATAGAGAGATAAGAAGCCAGGCGAGATAAATCGATGAAGCTCCGTCAGTCCTCGCCATATTGAAAGAATGTTCTGTTATATTGTATTGTGAGGATTAATTAATGTAGTGAAGATGTGTGCAGGTATTATACACAGAGTACTATAATTGTTGTGACCGCATTTAGGACAAGAGGGAGTCAAGTGAAGTTAGCCCTTGGTGACTTGGGCCCAGTCAAATTGGCCCTGTGGTTACGTGTTGATCTTGGCCCAGTTACTGTGGTGATCTTGGCCTCACATAGGATGGGCCGATGTCAACAATGGTATTAACTATCAGGCTTTGTGAGGCTTTTTCATTATAACTATATTTTAAGATTTACATAAGAATGGAGGAAACTGCAGTGGGCCTATTGGCCCATACTGGGCAGTCCTATTTACACCCAGCCCCTATTGCTCACATATCCATCCAACCTAACACTACCCTAACCTAACCTAACCTACAGTATGTTTGAAGCTATCCAGCGCATTCGAGTTAATGATGATATTTGGTAACTTGTTCCACTCGTCCACTACTCTATTTCCAAACCAATGTTTACCTATTTCGCTCCTAAATCTAAATTTGTCTAATTTAAAACCATTGTTACGAGTTCGCTCCTGTTTGGATAGTTTGAGAACCTTTGTATGTCCCCTTTGTTTAGCCCTGACTTCCATTTATACACGTCTATCATGTCGCCCCTCGCTCAAGGGAGTGTAAATTAAGATGTTTTAACCAGTCTCTGCACTCAAGGTTCCAAATGCCTGGGATTATTCTTATCATTCTCCTCTGAATTCTTTCGAAGGATTCTATATCCATTCTGTAATACTGTACGGTGACCAGAATTGAACTGCGTAATCCAAGTGAAGTCTCACAAGCACAAGATATAGTTTTAGGATGACCTCGCTAGTCTTGTAACTAACACTCCTTTGTATGAACCCAAGTACTTTATTAGCCTTGTTACGAGCAAAAACACATTGTTTACTTGACTTAAGATTCCTACTTATCATTACTCCTAAATCTCTCTCGCAGGCAGATTTCTCAATAACATCGTTGTTCATCTGGTAATTGATTTCCATGTTTACATCTCCTATACCGAGTAGTACTTTACATTTGTCCAAATTGAATTTCATCGGCCATTTTTCAGACCATTCGAAAAATTTGTTTATATCTTCCTGTAATTTTGCGAAGTCCTCATCAGATTTAATTACACTCCCTATTTTAATGTCATCAGCAAATTTACCTATGTTGCTGTCTACGCCGATATCTATGTCGTTTATGTAAATAATAAATAATAATGGTCTGAGTACTGAGCCTTGCAGAACTCCACTAGTAGGTTAGGTTACAGAGAGAAGTTACAGGGCAGGTCAGGTTAGGTTAGGTTACAGAGAGAAGTTACAGGGCAGGTCAGGTTAGGTTAGGTTACAGAGAGAAGTTACAGGATGGGTCAGGTTAGGTTAGGTTAGGTTAGGTTACATAGAGAAATTACAGGGCAGGTCAGGTTAGGTTAGGTTACAGAGAGAAGTTACAGGATGGGTCAGGTTAGGTTAGGTTACAGAGAGAAGTTACAGGCCAGGTCAGGTTAGGTTAGGTTACAGAGAAAAATAAACTAAAATGATAATTACAGACAAGACCAAAATAATAATAGAGTATTTTCCATAATGATATTTTATATGATATCACATTCTTCCTTCCTAGTACACTAACAGTACACAGCAGATAATACTCACTTCTCAAGATATTAATTTATTTCAATACATGATCTTAATCACAGCTATTGGGAGGGTTTGGTACTCTAGTAGACCTTGTGGGTGTCACCGGGGAACATCTTTACTGGGTATTTCACATGGTAAGTCACGACCTTGAGTACTAGGTGTAAACGCCTTGGTTATGGTCGTTCGGGTGACGGGCAAGTCGAAGGGAATGATTGAAACCCGCCTTTTGACGCATTCAATATTTATTGATGTGGTCAAAACCTACAGAGGAGATATTCATAATATTACATGGTGATTCATCTGATACATAATGAGTTAGTTTCACACAATTTATCTTAATTACAATTTATTAAACACAGTGACATAACACAAAGTTCATAACTCTATTAATCTTAGCTACACTTCATTCTGCATTGTCTTATTACTCCAGGTTAGGCAGAAACGAGTAGATGTAATTAGTCGACAATATTTCAGTACTGAGGGGTATTTCATCACTTAGGCTGTACTTACAAGTACGGGTCAATGCAGATCAGTATGGTGTTCCAAGAGACAACAATACTGCGTAAATTGTCCCAGCACAAATTCTCGGACAGCAGAAGGCAGCATACAAATAAATAATAATGGGGAAATCCTCTCAAATAATAAGAAACACGACAACAAAATGTAATATAGAAAAAAATGCGAGTTTACCCTCGAGTCAACTCCGTTCTTTGTCATTAAAGTTGAGTCGGTCGAGTTGCCGTACGGCTCCGGCCGGGTTGATACATAGATCAAACTTACAGAATTTCTTTGGTAGCCATCTAGCCAACCCAACATGAAGGATGTTGGTAATTGTTACTGCAAGCAGTAATGAGTAGGATGACACATAAACAATCATTATGTTAGGCTGTAAGTCATGTCATGTTTATTGGGTGTGCCTGCCTGTATACAGTATGTAGAGTGTTGAGATGGTTGTAGATGAGAGACCTAGAGGAGGTGAGGTGTTGGGTGGTAGTAAGGGAGCTTGTTTGTGTATATTCACCTGACTCAGCAGCCCTCACCCATCGAGAGAGGGTTGGGGAGGCGACAGCAGGGTATATCGGCACTGTAGCTATTCAGACCACAGAGGCAACACCTAACCTGGTTTCTCTTGAGACTTTCAACATGTAAGTTTAACTGGTACTTATTGTGTACACAGGTAGACTGTGTCCATTGCATCGTTTATCATTGTGACAACATAAAATATGGCAAATTAATTACTCATTGTAAGTGTTAAGATTAGACTAATTACATAGCTATGATTATCATAGCTATGTACTGATTACCTCAACCTGCAATTTTGAAGAGTACTCTCCATTACCAGAATGAGTAATTCACCAATGCAACAATCCTGTGAGTTGAAGTGAACATTAGTTTCTGCAAATGATTCGTTCATTACCCAGGGTGTGACAGGACGTGACCGCAGTTGTTGTGACTGTTCATCAATCAACATCCTGTCAACAAAATTCTTTCGTATGGCGTGAACAACCTCCAGTTACCAGCACCCCAGCACCCACCCTAGTGATGATGACACATCCGGTCTGCGAGATGGTCTCAGCATTCCGAGGTATGGTATGGTGGATGTCCTAGTGTGATCAAGAGCGGCGGTTTGCTGTACAGTACTCAGGATTTTCGTGAACATTGACCCAGTCACCGGACCTTGGAATCAGCTGTGTCTACTGTGAGCGATACACACACAAGTCTATCACAGACTTAAATTTTCAGCCATGCCGTGTAGTACCCTTCACAACTCAGTACGATTGCTCTCCGCAAAAATGAATGTTTCGTTGAAAGAGTCTTAAGCACCACACACTCATTCATCTAGAGTGATGACAGTAGCAAAAGTTGTACATTGCTCAGAAGGTGCGTTCTTAACCACGAAATAGGCGAAGATTATTTCTGCCATGTTGCTTTTGATATTGGCAGTAATGTTTGTGTTTTACATCAAGTTTCTTTTCTGTTTTCAGTCAGTGTCATCCAAGATGAAAATTGTTCATACCATTTTAACCCAAAAGGCACTAAAGTATAGGTCCCCTGTAGTAGCTAATATCCCTACAGTAGTAAAATCCCCAGCTTAGTGTCTACACCTCTGTTTATAACATGGTTAGGGTTGTATAGGATGTACTGTACTCAGTGAGATTACTTAGGCCTCACGGGGCTCGGCTGGTAGGTGACCGAGCAATGTAATGGGCCCCTGTCTCATCAACAGAACATATTATATTAATGGGTCAATACATCTGATATTATATTCAGATTCACCACCCTGTAACTTTCCACTGGCTATGAGGTAACATGTTCAATGCACGTGATAAGGTGTGCCCACGGGAAGCTGCGTCATACTATGTTGAGTAAAGGCATAAGTAGTCGGCTCTCTGGCCACCTGAAGCGAGTAGTAGTTTGATATCCTTGACTAGAGGAAGAGGTTATTTGAGAGCCTCTGTGGATGGCTCCGTCTTCCCTCGAGGGGGAACGACGTACCCATACCGTTCTCCCTCGATGGGTCACTACTCATGAGTCACTCACAGCAACTTATATCGTAAGGACGTGAGCTAACGTTTATATTACATAAATGCCGTCCCTTTCTCATTCACTCATATACAGTGGAACTTACGGTCGATCTACACTCAGGAATTATAGATACAATCCTTTTATAATAAAACAAGGAACTACAGTTTGGGTTTCATTACTTAAACCCAAATAATAAATATATGTGAACGGCCTGGCTAATTGGACAATCCAGCCGATTCATACCCACACCCACACACACACACCCAGTGGACAACACCGCACCAGACTACTCATCGCTACAAGACACCCTGGACAGGCTACAGGCATGGACTACGGAGAACAAGGTCACCATCAACCACACCAAAACCGTAGTCATGCACATCAATACCGCCACCACTCTAGTGCAAGCCCCAGGAGTCACAGTGGGTGCCCATCCTCTCCAGCTGGTGCAGTCTGCCAAACACCTGGGTGTAACTATTGTAACTATAGACAACAAACTTGACTGGAAGGCCCATGTAAATAACACAGTCAAGGCAGCCTCGTACCGTCTCTACATGCTACGACGACTTAGGTCACTTGGGACACCCACCACAGAGCTGAGGACCATCTACAATGCCTTTATTCTCCCCAAACTAACGTATGCGTCACCAGCCTGGTCGTCTTCTCTCAACTCCACCCAACAACGTCAGCTAGAGAAGGTACAGAAAAGGGCCTGCAGAATCATGCTCGGTGCAGAATACTCCGGCTACACCAACGCTCTCTCCACCCTGGTGCCATCCCTCAGTGACCTCCACCACCAAGCACTGGAAAGGTTTGGCAGTGGACTACTGCACCACCCTCGTCATCGCCAGCTCCTGCCACCTGCAGTCCGCCACTACAACAAAATTCAGCCCATAAGAGCCCGCACCGATAGATATAAGAACAGCACCATCCCATCTATTGTTAAAATAATAAACAACACCTGATTTATGTACTGTACAGCCCTGTAAATGTATTCAATGTATATTATATCATTATGTTTAAATCAAATGTAAATCTGTATATTTTCAGCCACCGGCTGCAACTCTATTAATAAACCGTTTATTATTATTATTACACACACACACACACACCCAATCCCACACACCCACACTCACACACCCACCCACCCACACACACACACCCACCCACACACACACACACACACACACACATCATTCGTTAAGTAAAATGTATGTTGTTCAGTATTTTACTCGCTAGGTCTCTCCTCTAATTTCAAAACTTTATAAATTAAGACAACTTTTGCGTTAATATCGTTCAGTTGTGAAGGTGTGTTTGTGTCGCCTGCCAATCTTATGTAAATTTGTCTTGTGTTTCTCTGTCTCATAAAATGCAATCATACATAATAATAATAATAATAATGGTTTGCCCTCGTATAATGAGGATGGCCGGCCCAAGGGCCACCTAGGCGTGAATTTGTTTAAGGTGTAGAAGCTGTCGCCAACACAACAACCACACCTTAAGTTAACGGGTTACACACACACACACACACACGCACACACACACACAAGCATAAATATATATGAAATCTTGTTACTTTTTTCTCCAGAATATTTCTTCCACTCTCAACCAATTATTACACTTTTTCGCGCCTCTTTTCCTCAAATCCTGCCATTCTCGTAGAGAATGGCACAATATATATATGATGGCATTGCATGTAGGTTAGGTTAGGTTTGTGCCGTGCCTTTTTTTCTGTGACTTTTTCTTGACTTTTTTCCCTGGATTCGCCGTGCCCACCCAAAATACACCTGTGCACCGGTGAACTCCAAGCATAAACTGCACTAATATAAAACAACTATAACATTAAGCTGCAAAAGTAGTTAAACATACATACATTTCTGGGACACAATTTAATGTATCCAGTACCTGTTTTGCTCACAAATAATTATATGAAATATTTTATATACAATCCACCATGACATGTAGCCATCCGGACACTAACGCCACCACCATACGGAAGGGGAGGGTTACGAGAGCTTCCCAAACTAGTGTAGGGAAGTGCTTATTAAATACACAAACCCAATATTTTGTTATGCACAACACAATGCATTACTGTGCATTACGCTATGCATAACACCACATATCCTCCTGATTCTCTCCTCCTCTTCTGCACATCTTCTTGCCCTCTCTTCTTCTTCGGCACGTCCACCTGATCTCCCCTCCTCCTCCACTTGTCCTTCTGACCTTCGTGATTGTACAGGCGGCCACAAGAGTCCGGCCCACTGGATGTGGGCCAAGTGTCACCACTGGATACGGGCCGAGTGTCACCACTGGATGTGGGTCGAGGTCACCGCTGGGTGTGGGCCGAGGTCACCACTGGATGTGGGCCGAGGTCACCACTGGATGTGGGCCGAGGTCACCACTGGATGTGGGCCGAGGTCACCACTGGTTAACTTCACCTGTATTAGGGTGTGTCAATTTTGTCAACATGTTAAAAATCAAATGTGGTAGTCAAAATATTGTGCCTCTTTATGTCTAAACTTGAGATTAGCAAACAAAAATGAATTGAAATAACCCTCACCTACATCAATTATACCTTAAAGTTTCAAATATCAGTATTTCAACAAATTAATGAGACTTGATTAGAATTATTCACTTGATATTAACTAATCTCATGTAAGCATATGGATTATGGAGTATTTTATGGTTCTATAGCTTGTGTACAATATGCATGTCAGAACATGAACATGAACAGGCTCTCCGTGTGGGACAGTTTAATTCTTGTTTTGACTTGTACCAAGCGTGAGGATAAGGCGCCCGGCTCACTCTCCTTCTAGATATCATAGACGGTGGTTTGCTCTCATTGCACTTGCACCTACTCTACCAGACGAATTCTACATTTTAATTATTGTAAGTAGGGCATATTGATTGTCGCAGTTACTTATATCATTGTATAAAACATTATGTTCTAAGAAATTATTATGTTATTTCTGTTACAGCATTTTTGATAAACAAATTGATATTTTTTGAAACAACAATTGAATTATGAAACATTGAAATATTTTTCTATTTGTCAGATAGTGTGAAGATGTCAAAATTGAAGACAAGAAGTCAGTTGTCAACCCACTTGAGCCTGCTAGTTGGTAAAGGGAAGGAGCTTCCTGTATCAGAACTTCCAACAGTGAGAGACATGCTAAGATTAGGGTTACTCCTTCGAGAAAAAAATGCAAAGGACAGAAGGAACTATACAGATAAAGAACTCATAAATGACATGATAGTCCCTCTTCTGCATCAATGGACAAAAGCTAATGCACTATTCAAACCACCTGTGATTAATCAGTGTCGAACTATTGAGCTAAAACTAACGAAATTATGGCACAAAGCAGTTGAAACATCACTTGGTAAAGGAAACTTGGCCAGGAAAAATGAATTTCTGCACACACTTGATACTCTGTTTGACATTTTGACCTGCAAGTGCTCCATACAATTATGTTCTGAATCCAACTGTTCTCACTCAGGTAAGAGAGAAAATAATTCCCACATTGATTGTGGTTGTCCTCGTGAAAAGAAGATCCCTGTTTTAGAGCTTGAATTTATAAAGGCACAGAGGACAAAGGCAGAAGGCCAAGGAAGTATGCAAATGGGTTCAATAGCTTATTCAGAAACAAAGAAGCAGATTGCTAATGCCAAGAAGAGAGAACAAATCCGAGAGAGGGAACAAAAGAAGAAAATGAAGAGTGAAGAAGCCATCCAAAGAGAGGAAGAGCTGTGTCAAGATGTTTATCACTTCTTTGATAGTTCTTCTGATGAACAGGAAGCAACATCAGATGATAGTTCCAAAGAGCCATCTGAACCTTTACCAAAGAAAATGAAATACAACACAAGAAATATTTCAAACATTGCTTTAGCTAGTATTCGCCACCATGCTGGACTTCGTGAGGCTGCAGAAATTGCAACTGCCGCTTGGATAGATGCAGGCCTCATCAGCCGAGAGGATGTATCTTTGGTGATAGATCATAATAAAATTAGAAGAGCACAAGAAAAAATAATGAAGGAAATATCTGATCAGCATGAAAAAGATTTAAGCGAGGGAGGGCTCTCCTGTCTTTTGTTTGATGGAAGAATAGATGACACAAAAGTTTTGCTAGAAGTAGAGGGAGTGAACAGAAAGTTTCCAGGTCTCATCAAAGAAGAACACTACTCTGTCTGTTCTGAGCCTGGTGGTCGGTTTTTGTTTCACTTTGCTCCCGAAACTGAAGTAGAAGGGAAGAAACATGCAGAGGTCATTGCTGATCATATTTTATGTTGGGTTCAGGAGAGAGGACTTGGCAGTTCACTGCAGGCTGTTGGTGGAGATTCAACTGCAGTGAACACCGGATGGCAGGGGGGTGTAATGACGCATTTAGAGAAAAAACTAGGAAGAAGACTTGTTTGGATTGTATGTGATTTACATACAGGCGAGCTACCTCTTCGTCATCTCATCCAGGAACTTGATGGTCCTACAAAGAGCAACAACAAGTGGTCAGGTCCCCTTGGCATCATGCTGGATGAAGCAACACAACTAGAAATAAATACAACCTTTCCAAAGGTCGAAGTTGGCCCTCCCCTTCCGGCGTTGTCTGAAGGAGTCATCAAAGATCTCAGCACAGATCAATCCTATGCTTATCGTATTGCCCAAGCAATAAGATCAGGAGAAGTGCCTCAGTCATTGGCTCTCTTGGAGATTGGACCTGTCAGTCACAGCCGTTGGTTAACTACAGCTCTTCGTTTCTGCAGGATTTGGATTTCCAAACACGAATTGAAGGGCAAAGTGCTGAAGAATTTGAGGTTAATTGTTGAATTTATTATTGGAGTTTATCTTCCCCAGTGGTTTAGTGTGAAACTTAATCCTATGTGGGTGGATGGGCCCAATCACCTTTTGTTTCAATTGCAGCTAGTAAGAACACAGAGGAAGGTAGTGAGGGACATCGTGTTACCTGTGGCAAGAAGGTCCGCTTGGTATGCTCGATCAGAAGCAGTTTTGCAAGCAATGCTTTGCAGTCAATGTACCAATCTCCGAACCGAGGCTGTAGAAGTCATTCTAAAGATTAGAGGAACGCTAATAGATGACGACCAGTTGGGAGACTGTTCGTTTCATTCAAGAAAAGTTCCCCAATAAACGTCAATGCCACCAAATTGTCAGAATTGGTTGACTTGAGTTTGGAAGTCTTAGAGCCACCATTGACAACAAGTCTAACTAGCCAAGAATTGAGAAACCTTAAAGAGACTCCAATGCAGGTGCCGAAGTGGCCTTCCCACACTCAAAGTGTGGAGAGATGTGTGAAAATGGTCACAGAAGCAGCGGGCCATGTTTACAGCCACGAGAGGCGAGAAGGTTACATCAAAGCACAAATAGCAAGCAGACTACTGATGACAAGAAACCAAAGCAAAGAGAGTATGAAGGCATTGGTTACTTTCAAATAGACTACGGATAATAAAATATAATAATTTGAAACTTGAAACAGTAACATGTGTGCAAACGCTGGTTATGTTATAAATTCACAAATATGTACATTTAAAATCCATTTGATGTAGGTAGGACTTATTATAAAAAAAAATTTATGCCAGAATATTGTTTTGCATGCTTAAAGACTACAATAAATTGCTACCAAATTACTCGATTTTCAATTTAGCCAGTTCACCCCCTAAATTGACACACCCTAAATTGTGACGTACTGTACTTGATTATTATCTTTGTGCATTCATCTTTGTTTGGTATTAGGTTCTAAGATTCTGCTACTCTGCGTTTATGCTGTGTAGTATTAAATGTAGTGAATTTTAGCATTTAATAAATGAATGTGTTAATGTCCAGTGTTATTTTTTTTCGTAAGGCACTTTATATACTATACACAATGCTGTATTTAATTTTATTTATCATATTGAGTTTTGATGCTATTGCATGTTATTTCATGTTTTAGGTCAGATGACAAGAGATATTGTCAAAACTTTACCAAATACATGCAGTATGTTGCTGTTTATACATATTATGTTGGTTCTGTTATTCATCATACGTATTCGCTTCTCCCGAGTATTTTATATATACTGTATATATATATATATATATATATATATATATATATATATATATATATATATATATATATATATATATATATATATATATATATATATATATATATATATATATATAACTAAATCATTTTGTATTGTATTCACTGATGGGCGGTGGTGGTGGAACAGGGAGTGTGTGGTGGGTAGTGGAGCGGAGGAGGATGGCTGGAGCGGAGGAAGATGGCTAGAGCGGAGGAGGAGGATGGCGGCAGCGGAGGACTAGGAGGGTGGGAGCTGAGGAGGATGGTGAGTCACTGAGACTCAGCGGGTGCCTCCTCCTCCTGTTCTGACTGGGGTTCCTCAGCTGCTATCTGCTCCTCCTCGGCTGCTGTTTGCTGGTTGTTGTGAAGATGCTGCTTCTTCCTTCAGGCGACGAAAAAAAGAATCCAGCGTTGACTGCTTAGTGCTCCTCTTCTTCTTCTTGTAGATCTCATTATAACAAGCAAGACTGTCATCAATATTGCGTTGAATCTTTGAGCAATGTTCTCAGTTTGGCTCGTCATCATTGAAGATTTGTGCTCGTTGTGTTATTTCTTCGTCATCGTTGTCTTCAATGGGACTGCGTTCTGTTAGTTGTTAAAAATCTTCATTGGTGATCTCTTCTGTATGGGATGCCAGGACTTGCTCAATATCCTCTGATTCCAGCTAATGAAAGCCTGTCTGTCTACCCAGGCTAAGGATATCCCTATTCACTGCTGGGACTAAGTCCATGAATCCTGTAAAACTGTTGACGCACTTGGGCCAAAATTTACGCCACACACCATTCAGGCAACTTTCTGAAACTTCTTCCCATGCCTTGCCAATGTTGTCGATTGCATGAAGAATGCTGTAGACCAACCAATATTCTCGGATCGTTGGTTTATTTTCCCCATCAGTAGCCGTTAGCAGTTGGTCCACGGTACGCCGTAAATAATACACTTTGAATGCAGCGATGACACCTTGGTCCATAGGCTGCATCAGTGTTGTCGTGTTGGGAGTATACTGCCAGACTGGGGTCACTAATTCTAAGGGGAAATACTTAACTCTAATCTTAATTTCTAAGGGTCGCTGCCACCAGACCCCCTCTGGGCAGTATGTAGCTCGTTAGGTAGCGTACAGAGTGGATTAGGCATTGGGTTAGGTTTTTCATTGACCAGATCGATAAGGGGAAAGAAGGGTGAAACCATAACATGTCTTAACTAATTTATTCTTTATAAACTATATGGTAACAAAAAAATACAATTGAGCTGGCCTTCCTCAGAAGAACAACGATGAGTTTGGTTACCCTGCTTACAATATCATTTAACACTTCGGACTGCTCCACCTGTATGGAATATAGCACCTTAGGTCATCATACATAGTAACACCATCTCACCTCCCTGTAGCACCAGCTCACCACACCTGTTATACTCCACACCTGCAAGTATGGGACTCCTTGTGATTTATAGGTGCACACATCGGGCACCTCGTTCGCACACCATCCTCGGTGGGTAGAGACGAGGGCTACACCCAAAGACATACCAGTACTGTTTCTGCGCCTGGCATTTTAGGTCGCTCCAAGTGACGACCACGGAGTTTCTCAAGCATTTCCTTATTTATTCCTACTCATTTGGGGTGGTCTGCTGGGGATCCACACGTTCACAGTGGAATAGTATAGCTGGTAGTCACCTCACATGGTGGAACGCTCACAGGGAGAATGGCCGACGCCCAGCAAGGTGCTCCGATCGCATGTGACCTGATGTGACAGTAGAACGGAGAACACTCGGAAATAATGCCTGATAGGCGGTTATCACACACCCTAACACATTACTATTTCACTTATACATCAGGCAAAGCTTTAAACTGTAATAACTGCTATATAAGCCTTTTTTACAGGGCGGGATGTAGCCCGATAGAGGACAGTGACCTGATGTGAAGGTAGAACG
>NW_024718327.1:0-2467 GCF_018991925.1 Homarus americanus | reverse complement strand
AAATTTCCGTTTTCTATGATAATCTATTTTCGGCAAATTTGGTTATCTAACCAACTTTCCCGGAAAGTAGATATTTCCCATTTTTATGACAAATTTCCTGTTTTCTATGATAATCTATTTTCGGCAAATTTGGTTATCTAACCAACTTTCCCGGAAAGTAGATATTTCCCATTTTATATGATACAAATTTCCCGTTTTCGATAATCTATTTTCGGCAAATTTGGTTATCTAACCAACTTTCCCGGAAAGTAGATATTTCCCATTTTTATGATACAAATTTCCTGTTTTCTATGATAATCTATTTTCGGGAAATTTGGTATTCAACAAACTTTCCCGGAAAGTAGATATTTCCCATTTTTTATGATACAAATTTCCTGTTTTATGATAATCTATTTTCGGCAAATTTTGGTCTAACCAACTTTCCTGGAAAGTCGATATTTCCCATTTTTTATGATACAAATTTCCTGTTTTCTATGATAATCTATTTTCGGTGTTGGTTATCTAAGAAACTTTCGCGGAAAGTAGATATTTCCCATTTTTATGACACAAATTTCCGTTTTCTATGATAATTTATTTGCGGCAAATTTGGTAATCTAACTAACTTCCGGAAAGTAGATATTTCCCATTTTTATGATACAAATTTCCTGTTTTATGATAATCTATTTTCGGCAAATTTGGTAATCTAACCAACTTTTCCCGGAAAGTAGATATTTCCCATTTTTATGATACAAATTTCCGTTTTCTATGATAATCTATTTTCGGCAAATTTGGTTATCTAACCAACTTTCCTGGAAAGTCGATATTTCCCATTTTTATGATACAAATTTCCTTTTCTATGATAATCTATTTTCGGCAAATTTGGTAATCTAACCAACTTTCGCGGAAAGTAGATATTTCCCATTTTTATGATACAAATTTCCTGTTTTCTATGATAATCTATTTTCGGGAAAGTTGGTTATCTAAGAAACTTTCACGGAAAGTAGATATTTCCCATTTTATGATACAAATTTCCTGTTTTCTATGATAATCTATTTTCGGGAAATTTGGTTATCTAACTAACTTTCGGAAAGTAGATATTTCCCATTTTTATGATACAAATTTCTGTTTCTATGATATTTTATTTTCGAAAGTTGGTTATCTAACCAACTTTCCGGAAAGTAGATATTTCCATTTTTATGATACAAATTTCCTGTTTTCATGAGATAATCTATTTTCGGCAATTTTGGTAATCTAACCAACTTTCCTGGAAAGTAGATATTTCCCATTTTTATGATACAAATTTCTTGTTTATGATAATCATTTTGCAAATTGGTTATCTAACCAACTTTCCCGGAAAGTAGATATTTCCCATTTTTATGATACAAATTTCGTTTTCTATGATAATCTATTTTCGGCAATTTGGTAATCTAACTAACTTTCCCGGAAAGTAGATATTTCCCATTTTTATGATACAAATTTCCCGTTTTCTATGATATCTATTTTCGGGAAATTTGTTATCTAACCAACTTTCCCGGAAAGTAGATATTTCTATTTTATGATACAAATTTCCTGTTTTCTATGATAATCTATTTTGTTATTCTAAGAAACTTTCCCGGAAAGTCGATATTTCCCAATTTTATGATACAAATTTTCCTGTTTCTATGATAATTCACTTGGAAAGTTGTTATCTAAGAAACTTTCGCGAAAGTAGATATTTCTATTTTTTATGATACAAATTTCCCGTTTTCTATGATAATCTATTTTCGGCAATTTGGTAATCAACTTCCCGGAAAGTAGATATTTCCCATTTTTTATGATACAAATCGTTTATGATAATCTATTTCGGTGTTGGTATTCAAGAAAACTTTCCCGGAAAGTCGATATTTCCCATTTATGATAAATTTCTGTTTTCTATGATAATCTATTTTCGGGAAAGTTGTTATCTAAGAAACTTTCGCGGAAAGTAGATATTTCCCATTTTTATGATACAAATTTCCTGTTTCTATGATAATCTATTTTCGGGAAAGTTGGTTATCTAAGAAACTTTCGCGGAAAGTAGATATTTCCATTTTTTATGATACAAATTTCCTGTTTTCTATGATAATCTATTTTCGGCAAATTTGGTAATCTAACTAACTTTCCGGAAAGTAGATATTTCCCATTTTTTAGATACAAATTTCCTGTTTTATGATAATCTATTTTCGGCAAATTTGGTTATCTAACTAACTTCCCGGAAAGTAGATATTTCCCCATTTTTATGATACAAATTTCGTTTTCTATGATAATCTATTTTCGGGAAATTTGGTTATCTAACCAACTTTCCCGGAAAGTCGATATTTCCCATTTTTATGATACAAATTTCCGTTTTCTATGATAATCTATTTTCTGGAAAGTTGGTTATCTAAGAAACTTTCCTGAAAGTAGATATTTCCATTTTTTATGATACAAATTTCCTGTTTTCTTATGATAATCAATTTCGGGAAAGTTG
>NW_024718326.1:0-14529 GCF_018991925.1 Homarus americanus | reverse complement strand
GTGGTGGATGAGGAAGGTGTAGTGCTGCGTGAGGAAGGTGTAGGGGTGAATGAGGAAGGTGTAGGGGTGAATGAGGAAGGTGTAGTGCTGCGTGAGGAAGGTGTAGTGCTGCGTGAGGAAGGTGTAGAGGTGGGTGAGGAAGGTGTAGTGCTGGGTGAGGAAGGTGTAGTGGTGGATGAGGAATGTGTAGTGGTGGATGAGTAAGGTGTAGCGCTGGGTGAGGAAGGTGGAGGGGTGGATGAGGAAGGTGTAGTGGTGGGTGAGGAAGGTGTAGGGGTGGATGAGGAAGGTGTAGTGCTGGGTGAGGAAGGTGTAGGGGTGGATGATGAATGTGTAGTGGTGGGTGAGGAAGGTAGGGGGTGAGGAAGGTGTAGGGTGGATGAGGAATGTAGTGGTGGACAGAGAAGGTGTAGCGCTGGGGTGAAGGTGTAGGGGTGGATGAGGAAGGTGTAGTGGTAAGAGGAAGGTGTAGGGGTGGATGAGGAAGGTGGAAAAGCAGTGAGGAAGGTGTAGGGGTGGATGAGGACGATGTAGTGGTGGGTGAGGAAGGTGTAGTGGTGGGTGAGGAAGGTGTAGTGGTGGATGAGGAATGTGTAGTGGTGGATGAGGCAAGGAGGCAGGTGAAATAATGGGTGATGAAGATGTAGTGGTGGATGAGGAAGGTGTAGCGCTGGGTGAGGAAGGTGTAGGGGTGGGTGAGTGTTACGAACCCCTCCACCAATTGTCATGATCTACCTACCCAGCACTACGAACCACGCCATCTATTGTCCTGATCTACCTACCCAGCACCACGAGCAACGACATCTAGGGACGAGACACGAGTATGACTCGTCTTAGTTACCACTCCGGGGTTTCCCTTCTCCATATCCTGGTTGTTGCGTCACCTCCTGCAAGTCTTCTTTGTCAGCTCGAGTTCGAGGAGAGTTCAGTTCACTCTGGGAAGTGACCACAGGATCACCTATCCTCTAAACCTACGGCACAGTGACTACCTACCGTCTTCTACAATACTCAGCCTTACTCGTCAGCCATCTCAGCTCCTCACTTAAGTATTTGTAATCTTGTATTGCCTCTCCCACCTCCACCTTGCTTCACGATTGTTTTATGTTGTATAAATATGTATATACTGTTAATGTTTAGGTTAAGTATGGTTAAGGGTAAATTATAGAAAGTTGAATATTTTGGTTAAGGAATTTATGATACTTTATTATACACAACAAAAACTCGCATCCTTTGTCTACCCTTTTATAGTCCGATTGTCTTTGTTTTTTTTGTTTTTTTGCCTTTTGGGATCTGGGTAGACTTTTAACTATATTCTAAATCCCCAACTCGTAACAGTGAGGAAGGTGTAGTGCTGGGTGAGGAAGGTGTAGGGGTGGGTGAGGAAGGTGTAGGGGTGGGTGAGGAAGGTGTAGTGCTGGGTGAGGAAGGTGTAGGGGTGGGTGAGGAAGGTGTAGTGGTGGATGAGGAAGGTGTAGTGGTGGATGAGGCAGGTGGATGTTGGCCGTGAGAGTCTCAGGTCATGAGCGAGGCTTCCTGTGAGAGTCAAGTTTGTACTAAGAGTCACTTAAGTGTCCACCACCATGATGACTCCCAAGACTTAAGACGTTCTCATACAAACTTTTTACCCGTGTGTGTTCTTCCTAAAGTTGAGACACATCTGCCCAACCATCGGCTACTTTATAAAATTTTTCTACTTCTCCTTTTTACTTTTACTTTCCATTATTATACAGCAACTTGTTTTGGTTTTATATAAATATACAGATTTTGGTGACATCAGGAAGTGATTTCCTTCACCTCTGTGTTAACTAATACTATGCAGTTTGAGATAGTGTGAGTTATTAGCTTAATGACTGTGATAATGGAAGAAAGTAATATCATTCTTATCTAAAAAGTATTGTAGGTTAAACATGTATTACCTTGTTGTATTTATTGGAAATATTATACACCAGTTAACTCAGTCATGATGGAGTAACATACTGTATCATGATAGTTGACACACAGACAGGAGTAGCTGCTGACAGACCACGGGTTAAGGGATAAGGACCCAACGAGGAGGACATATTGACCCCACAACTTAACTGTGTGAGACTATAACTGACTGGTGGAGGAGAAGTGAGAGGAAGTGAGGAAAACAGGAGAGAGAGAGTATGAGTGTTCTGGGTTGCATTGGTAACAAACAATTCACAAGTAACACCCCTGGCGCTTACCACACACACACACGTCTCTCTCTCTCTCTCTCTCTCTCTCTCTCTCTCCTAGACGTGGTTATCATGTCAGAGTGGAGTCAGTACTTGAGTCGTGCAGCTGGGGACTGGTTCAAAAATATAATTAGTACGTGATGTTTTTCTCTAGAGCAAAAATCATTCATAACTTCTCGATAGAAATATGAGGAAAACAGTTTCTCTGGGGGGCAATATAAGATCCTTTTCTAGTACAATTACTCTCCACTGCCTTTGTTTTATATGTTATTATACGGAAGATATGTGCTAAAATACATGTAATACAGATGTTAATATATTCTTCATGTCACCTAACGTAATATCCGTGAGGGAGTTGGTGGAATATAACAGCAGTGAGCGAATCCCCTTGTTCGTGAGTGTTACTCTCCCTGCCACAATATCTCTCCCGCAAATGGACGGATACCTTCGGAATCTGGCAGGGACACTGGCACCCTTAAGAGCCAGGAAAAATTCGATAGCAGACATGATACGATTCTTTAACCAGGAGCTTTATGGTGTTCGGGGATATATTGCGTCTTCGATTATATGTGAAAGGACACGCACAGGGCTTGTTGTTACCCTTGTGTGTGTGTGTGTGTAAGTTATTGTTATCTGCACCATGTTCATAACCAATGGAGGTTATTCATATCTGTTGTGGTGCAGTGGTGGTATGACTCTCTCTCTCTCTCTCTCTCTCTCTCTCTCTCTCTCTCATAAAATATTCAACAATATTTCTAACTCCATTACAAGGAAGTTACCAATGATTTTTAAATATTTTGTGAGCGAATAATCTTCCTGTACTGTCAAGTTATCACCATCTTGTAAAGTTTATGGAGGAATGTGCAGCAAATTTATATTGAGTTGATATTAGTTGTTGATGACACTATAGCGAGTCTTATAGTAATTTCAACTGTGTATTAGACTTTTATAACTATAACACCTACAAGCTTCACATAATCATAACACTTATAAGACTCTAGTACTTAACCTCAACACAATATTAACACATCAGGCTTAGCACTATCCTTTGTCTTTCATCATTTAATTCACTGTATATATATATCACAATAGTAAGATTCCTTCCCCGTATATAACCTCTACAACCACAAGACAACCATAACAACACAAACAACACTAAACAACACTAAACAACACTATACAATCACAAAACCTACCACATCAACAACACAATAACACTATATAACCACAACACAACCACAACACCAATAACACACCAAAAACAACACCAAACAACCACCACATCAGCAACACAACCACAAAACCACTGCAATAGTCAGAGTTAACAGGAGCTCTGGCCCGGTAAGTTAGACTATGGAGTACAGGTTGACAACCCTTTATCCGAAATTCCGAAAACCGAAAAGCTCTAAAAACCGAAAGTTTTTTGTGGAGCATTTTATTTATTTATTTATTTTTTTTTTTTACAGGGATTATTAGCCCAGCCAGGCACAGATCACTGACCCACATCGGGGCCTGGGGGGCAAAAATGTAACAGTAATAATAATTATTCATAGTAAATAAAATTTTTAATAATTATACACCAAAATAAAATAATAATGATTACAATAATAATAATAATAATAAAATATAATAATAAAATTAATAATAATAATAATAAAATATAATAATAAAATTAATAATAATAATAATAATAACAATAATACTGTAATAATAAAATAATAATACAGTAAAGAAATACAAGAATGAAAAAAAGATCAAAAGTGAGAAACACGACCTAGACCTATGAATTATTATTAGTATTATAATTTTTATTATATTTTAGACCCCCAGGCCCCAATGTGGGTCAGTGATCTATGCTCGGGTGGGCTAATACACATTAAAAAAAAAAAAACCTAACTATTCTGAAAACCGAAAAATTCCGAAAACCGAAATGCCTCTGGTCCCAAGGATTTCGGATAAAGGATTGTCAACCTGTATAAACTGTTGTCGAGACTGATTAAGGACACGAACTGGCGGTGAATGTTAAGTATACTGAGCCAAGGTCCTAGTTTAATGATCGTGAACTGTTGTAGTCAGAAAGAGAGAGAGAGAGAAACCGGAATAAGAGTATTATATCATGTCCTCTTATTTCTTTGACATTTATTCATTTTGTTTTTGCTTTTGCTTGTATTCTCCACTTTTAAGTTATCCGTCCATCATCAGGTTCTTCCATCAATCCACATTCTTCCTTTATCCTTCTACATCAACTCCACATTATTCCCAACGTAACGGTTTTTTTTTTTACTAATTTTCCATTTTAACAAAAAAATATCCTCACATAATGGTAAAAGTTATCTTCAGTTCACGTTGATATAAAAATGTAATAGAAAAATAGTTGCTTTTATTTTTTAAGTAACTGTAATTTTACCTCCTATGAATTTGTGAAGATGAACAACAGACATAGTGAGCTGTCTCTAACTGCTCCACGTAATGTACAATCCCCTTCACTAGTGCATTGACAGGGGCTCTTCATATAACCATTCCACTGTAAGGGCGGAAACGATCTTCCTGCTGGTTACCGCTGCTAACTCCCTCGTTTGCTGGTGCGGACGACACTTGGGGTGGTAGGACAGAGGTGAAAACGGCAGCGTCTATCTGGGTCACAGGCAGATTCACCCCAGCCGCCATACAGTCACTATCTAGCTACCCCGCTGTTCGTCAAATTCTGGCTGTGATCTCATCATAGGTCCTGGACTCGTGGGCTGTGTTCCCAGACCTTCACCTATCGACTGTCAATTCTCTGGTCATCTACCACTACCGCATACCACGACCGTCAGTTCATCTCATTCCGTCTGTGCCCCGGGTGTTCTCCTGCCATTTCAAGACGTCGCTCGAGTGTGGAGTTGAATGGATGCTTCCCTACCCGGAGTGTGGATCACAGTGTTCCAGAACCTTCCCCCAGGGCCACTGCCGTAGGAAATATCTGTTCATTGTTTGATTCTATCAGTTGTTGACTCCCATTAATTGTTTGATTCTATTAATTGCTGACTCCCATTAATTGTTTGCTCCCTTTTATTGTTTGCTTCCATTAATTGTTTGACTCCATTAACTGTTGACTTGACTTAATTGTTTGACTCCCGTAATTGTTATTTGATGTTTGTTGAGTGGTGTCAGAGTTTTGTGTTATATTTTTATAGTAAAGAGATGTCAATCTCAAACGGTTGTTTGTTATTCCTCAGAAAACCATGGTCCTTGACTTTCCTTTATTAAGATCCTGATTAGTCTGGTAAGGGATTTCTATCCCCAAAGTCAGGCCTTTACATCCACAAATCACTATCTTTGAGACTTTTGTTTTAATATTGCCTTAAATTTATTCCATAGTGTGTTTACCATTGCGAGTTACCTTCTGTTCAATGTAAACAAACACAGTGCTGCCACACTGCAAAAAACCTGATGAGCCCCTGTAAATGCACTAGTGGAGGGGACTATACATAAAAAGACTAGGAACCCCTGTTAGTTATATTATCCTGGTGACCTGAGAGGGTGGGTGGGTGCTACAGATAACACGTCGTGCTATTGGCTGCTAAATGAACGCTTTAAACTTTGTGAGATGATCGTTTATGTCATCAAAAGTTTACGAGTTGTTTATTATAATCATTAACGTGTGGGTAAGTATAACAGGAATCTTTCACGCCGAGTTATGACTAGAGTTACGGCCCAGGTGTGTCATTTACCACTAAAGTTACGGTCCAGGTGTGTCATTTACCACTAAAGTTACGGTCCAGGTATGTCATTTCCCACTAAAGTTACTGTCCAGGTGTGTCATTTACCACTAAAGTTACGGTCCAGGTGTGTCATTTACCACTAAAGTTACGGCCCAGGTGTGTCACTTACCACTAAAGTTACGGTCCAGGTGTGTCATTTACCACTAAAGTTACGGCCCAGGTGTGTCACTTACCACTAAAGTTACGGTCCAGGTGTGTCACTTACCACTAAAGTTACGGTCCAGGTATGTCATTTCCCACTAAAGTTACGGTCCAGGTGTGTCATTTACCACAGCCCATTTACCACTAAAGTGTTACCACTAAAGTTCGGTCAGGTGTGTCATTTCCACTAAAGTTACAGCCATAAGTTACGGTCCAGGTGTCATTTACCACTAAAGTTACGGTCCAGGTGTGTCATTTCCCACTTAAGTCACGGTCCAGGTGTGTCATTTACCACTAAAGTTACGGCCCAGGTGTGTCATTTCCCATTAAAGTTACGGTCCAGGTGTGTCATTTCCCACTTAAGTTACGGTCCAGGTGTGTCATTTCCCACTAAAGTTACGGTCCAGGTGTGTCATTTCCCACTAAAGTTACGGTCCAGGTGTGTCATTTCCCACTTAAGTTACGGTCCAGGTGTGTCATTCCCCACACATAATCCAGTTAGTATATCTGTGACTCTACGGTTTTAATGTTCCTTTAGCTCAAAATCCCATAAAGTTACCAGGTGAGTTGGGACACTATGCAGGTGAGCGATGTGAACTTTGTGCGAGCTGTGGTGAATGACCGACCAGCTTGTGTAAACTCACGCCGAAGGGAGGGTGACCTGTTTTTATAATGGTGTGACCTTGACCTTTTAACTCTGAAATTAAAGCAGTTCCACAGGCTATAAACAGTGAATGAATGTGAGTTATTCCATCCTGTACATCACTCCATTTTCTACTTGAGCTAAGTTTAAAACACACACACACACACACATTGTGATATGGTTATAGGCGACACTCGATATCAGCAGCGTGACCATAAAAAAATATTTGTTGCCTCTGGTCGTTATTAAAGACACAAATTACAGTCCATCCATCCAGTGTGACACACTAATGGTCGGGGAAGTCCAGTAATGTGGGAGTGTGTGGTGATTCTCCCCACCTGTTGGCTGTAACAACCATCTTATTACCTTTACACGATAATGGTCACCAGAAGAATATATAGCAACACACAGTACATGTTACAGTACAACAGACGCCGTCTACTGCCACTCTCTTACTGGTGGCAGTGAGGAGGAAAACAGAGACATACAGTATATTTACACAAAGAGAAATAAGACAGAGGGAACAAATATGAAGAGAAATGTAGATATTAAGATGAAATAAAAAACAAACAAAAAATATAAAAATGAACAGCAAATATAGCTATGCAGACAAAAAATTATAATGAAAATCCCAACACACTAACAAAAGATGGGAGCGAGAGAGAAAGAAAGTAACTAGGGATAAGCAAACAATCCTGTTTCATTAAACAAGAACAAATTTATCTTAAGAGAGACGTCCACCACTCACATACAGACCCTGGGGGGAGGGGGGGGGTGAAAAGAAGGAGGGAGAGTGGGAGGGGCGAGGACATGGAGAGGAGGGGTAGGATATAGAGAGGAGGGGGAGGGGAAGGGGAAGGAGATAGAGAGGAGGGGGAGGTGCTGAAATGAGCGTCCAGGCGTGAGTGTTTGTGTGTCAACAATTTCTGGCATTCCTTTTAATATTTTGGTCATCATGCACGTCAGTTATTGTCTCAGGCTCAGGCTACACTCAGGGTCCTCCGTAAGAGAGCTGTTGGTGGTCGATTTTCCCAGAAATCTTTCTTAAATGACTGAGAAGTTTAGCGAAGTTTTCTTGGCAATTGAAGCTGCTCAGGTGTTCCTCTCGCCTCTAATGTGTGTCTGTTTGCTTATATATATATATATATATATATATATATATATATATATATATATATATATATATATATATAAAATCTTGCGGGAAAAAATGGAAACAGGTACCTTAGCTTTCGTCTTTATTCAAGACATCTTCAGAACTAACTGGATTACATAGGACAGAGACAGGCAAATATACGGTGACCTTAAAACATGAGGGTCAGGTCATAATGATGTCATCCACTAATCCCCACATAACACACGTAGAGGAGGCTTAAGAAGGGGGTGCGACGTGACTAGAACATAAGAACATAAGAAGCCAGGTCTGCAATAGATAGGTTGGCCTGTGCATGGCAGCTCTGTCGAGAGTTACTACCACTCTCTATCATCCATGAATCCTATCTAGCCTCCTTTTGGAAACTTTCAGAGACTTCACATTAGCTTCACAAAGTTTGCTAAGCTTGTTCCCACTCGTCCACCACCTATTTTAGCCAGAACCAATTTCCCAACCTATCTCCCTCCTAAACTTAAACTTATCCAACTTGAATCCGTTGCTCCGAGTCCTATCCTGCTCGGATATTATAAGAACTTTATCTATATCCCCTTTATTGATTCCTCTCACCCACTTAAATACTTCTATCTTATCTCCCCACACTCTTCGTCTTTCTAGGGAATGCAAGTTAAGTTTCTTTAACCTATCCTGATATGGAAGGTTTCTAAGTCCCTGAATCATTTTTGTCATTCTTCGCTGCACCGACTCTAGTGAATTTATATCCATTCTATAATAGGGGCACCAAAACTGAACCGCATAATCGAGGTGCGGCCTAACTGGCGCAAGATATAGTTGCAATAAGACCTCTGCACTCTTGTTACTTACACTTCTAGATATAAAACCCAATACTCTGTTTGCCTTATTTCGAACATTAACGAACTGTTTTCTAGGCCGTAGGTTCGGGCTTACAAGTACCCCTAGGTCTCTTTCACAAGTTGACTTCTCTAGGTTGATGTTGTTCAGGCTGTATACATTATAAGTATTTGTTCTTCCAATATTAAGTACGCTGCACTTGCTGGTGTTGAATTTCATTTGCCATTTTTCAGACCACCCCTGCAGTTTATTTAGATCCTCCTGTAATGCATTTGCATCCTGCCCTGAATTAATTTGCCGCCCTATTTTGGTGTCATCCACAAACTTGCTTATGTCACTGCTGATCCCAGTATCTAAATCGTTTATGTAGATTATGAACAAGAGTGGGCCTAGTACTGCCCTAAGAACCCCTGGTTGCAGCCCCACTCAGGTTAGCACCATCTACACTGACCCTCTGCGTTCTATCGGTGAGCCATGATTTTATCAATTTAAGACTTTCCCCTCATTACCGCAGGCCTTAATTTTCTCAAGCCTCGATGCGGTGCTCTGTCAAATGCTTTGCTAAAGTCTAAAATCCAATAACATCGTAATTTTCGTCATTATCTACTACCTCGAAGACTTTCCTAAAAAACGTTAGCAGATGTGTTAGACAAGATTTTCCCTTTGTAAACCCATGTTGAGAGTCGTAGATTAATTTGCTTTTCTCTAGATGCGATGGGATGCTATCTGCTATAATTGATTCAAGAAATTTCCCCACTACTGACGTCAAACTGATCGGCCGGTAATTTGACGCTGATGCTCTGTCTCCCTTTTTAAATATGGGTACTACATTCGCCTGTTTCCACAACTCTGGCACAACTCCAGTGTCTAATGATTTTGTAAATAAATTTACGAGGGGTCCGCTAATCTGTTCCCTACACTCTTTTAAGACTCGAGGAAAAATTTCATCCGGCCCTGGGGATTTTGTGTTCTTTAGTTTATTTATCTTCTTAAGAACATCCTCTTTTCTGATGGTCATATTCTTTAATTTCTCTTCTTCCTTTCCCTTAAATATCAGTTCCACCTCCGGAATTTCATCGCAAATTTCTTCTTTGAAAACTGATAAGAAGTAGCTGTTCAATGCTTTGCTCATGTCTTCACTGCCATTTATCAATTCTCCCCTCCCTGACTTTAAAGGCCCAACTTTGTCCTTGACCTTTGTCCTATATACCTGGAAAAATCCCTTGGGATTCGCCTTGGATTCTCTTGCTATTTTGATTTCATAGTCTCTCTTTGCTTTCCTTACATTTTTCTTAACATTCCTAGATAGTTCATTACCTTTTATTTCCTGAGCTACTCCTCCCTCGCTTCCAATTTTCCTTTATACTCTTTATTTCTTTTATTCTATATGTCATGTTTTAAGTTTTCGTTAGCCCACCTTGGCTCATTCTTATTTGACCTAATTTTTTTCTGTATGGTATATTTTGTTCTTGTGCTTTTATGTAGTATACTGTTTGGGTATATTAGTCTTGATCGGTGTTGTGTCATCTATGGCCTGCACCACTTCTACACAGAACTGGCGTGACTGTTCCCAGGTAAACCTCACCTAGGTACCTTCTTCAAAACCTGATAATCACTTCAGCCGAAAGTTTTGGGACTCTGGCTTATATTGTCATTGTTTCGTTTCCCAATTTAGGGTGAAGAACCTGATTTCTCTGTGATCCTGTTACCTAAGTTACTCTGTATAAGGCCATCCTTTGCATACCAAGATATGTGAACACGCCTGACGCCAAGACTCCGTCACCATTCATTGTACCATTTATTCACATGTCTGTATTACTACATATTATTATAGCATGTCTGATGTCTATGCTTATGTCTAATGCCTATGTCCATTTACTATGTCCCGATGTACTATGTCTGTACCGCGCTAGTCGAGTAATTAGAAGACCTCATTTATTGTCCTAGTAATGTCTAGCAACTCTCCTTGCCTAGCTAGCTAATTTCCCTCAGATCGGCTTCGGCCTGCCAACGGCGAGGAGTTCCTTGTGCTGACTCCTGTTCCTGTACCGGTTGGCTATCACGCCAAGTCTTGTACCACTTGTTGAATATATCTACTGCTCGTGCCCTGGAGTTTCAAGAAACTTGTCTAGGATTACATCCACCACATGGCGCAGTTGGGTAGCTCCAACACGACAGTTTACAAGCCTCAAGAGCCGGCCCCGTCTGTTTCCCGGCCTCGTGTTTCCCGCCCAGAAGATATACTCCACAGTGCCCCTGGATTTAAAGTGCTTTGTGACCTTGTGAAGTGCCCTAAGTGAAGTGCAGTGCCTTTCATGTCTCTTTGCTATGTTTCTGCGGCCCTACAGGTAGCAGACACGCCTTCAGCCCAGTTTCCAAGACAGCACTTCCGGCATACATCCTCCATCTACGCCGGCCCGCAAGCCACTGCCCGCGTCCCCTCCCCACTGAGCCAGCTCACCCGCGCGCGGAGGAATACACCGCCGCCAGCCGCCTCCTCTCACTTCACAAATATTACAGTCAGTACTCTTTTACTTGCCAGCCAGTTCCTGCACTTAAGCAAATCCATTGGCGAAAATATAGCACTTCACCTTATTCTCCTTGTCTTCCCCATCGCAACCATACCAAACACGAGATGTCTGACCACGACGATTTGCTGGGAAATTTATATGAGGATTATGAGGAAGACGACGCCTCACAGACCCTCCCACCCCCCTCACGCCTCACACGCCGGGCGCGCCAAATTCAAAGGATGGGAGCCAGGATATACGTCAGTTAATCCACTTCCTACAAGTTTCCCAAGAGAAGGAAGCCCAAAGACGTCAATTAGAGGAGGAAAAACGACATCAAGAGGAATTGTCAAGACAGTCAGAGGAATCAGCTTACCGTCTTCAACTTCAACAACAACACCAAGCTGATAACCGCAAATTCCTGGGCCTATTGGAATTGCTGGCAACGAGGACGACCTCACCAGCTGCCACAACCAATTCGCCAGCTTCAGCCTCTTCATCTATCCTTCAGACAACGCCTCCTCACACGTCACCTATCTCCCCTAGGTATGCCTCAGTGTTTTCTCAACCACCTGTTCCAGTCTCAACTCTCGTCGACCTCTCCGTGCCTCCTCCACCGCCTGCCGTCTCGAGCACACCCCTGCACAGCAAGTCTTCAGTTCCCAGCCCCCCACCTCTTCAATCTGATGCAACATATCAAGTATACCGTCAATGGCGACGTCGTTTCGAAGACTTTGCTGTTATGTCTGACCTCAATCGAATGCCCCCTCATAAACAACTCATCCAATTAAGATCGTGCATTTCCCTCGATGTTCAACGCCTCCTAGAGCACACGCTAGCCATCCCCCCTGACTCCCCCAGGTCAGTGACAGAGGTTTTAAACGCCTTGCAGAGTCATTTCCGTGGCCTCCGCAATGAAGCTTTGCGTCGTAGGGAGCTGCTATCCTGCAAACAAGCTTCTGGGGAATCATTCTCAAACTTCTATGCACGACTTAAGGACCTAGCAACCGAGGTGGTCCTATGTACAGGCGATCCTGTAACCTGTGCTGAGATCCAGCTCAAGATGATCTTGCTGATGGGTGTACGTGACGAGGACCTGCTTCAGAAACTCCTCACCCTCGACGCCGCCTCTTCCCTCACCGACTCCGTCACCTGTTGCAGGTCGTATGAGGCCACAAGAGAGGCTGCCTCAGCTATACACTCATCGCCATCTCAAGTCCACGCCGTCTCCACCTACAAGAGGAATCAACGCCAGATGCAGACGACGTCCTCTCCACAGCCCCCGTCACAGTCACCAGTTTCTTCTCCCGAATCCTGCAGAAACTGTCAGCGCCAGCATGGTCCAGGAAAGTGCCCTGCGGCTGATAGTACCTGTCGAAACTGTGGGTTTCAAGGCCATTGGCCCCGCACACCTCGATGTCCTGCCAACAAGGCCTCATGCAACGCTTGCAACAAGCAAGGACACTTCGCCAAGTGTTGCAGGTCCACCAAGAAGCCTCCATCTCCAGGTCAAAACGTCTCTTCACAGCCCGACAGAACGTCCACACCACCGTCTCCCAAGAGCGACAAAGGATGCCGACGCGTGGATGATACCTCGAGTGACAGGTCCCCCAAGCCCGTCAATGTTCGTCTGTCCTACGGTACCAACTCTTCCAACCTCCTGATGATACCTGACACGGGCGCGGACATCACGGTGATTGGACCAACACACCTGGACGCCCTCAACATCCCCAGGAGTAGCCTGTCACCCACAGCCATGAACGACGTGCTCACAGCGGACGGGTCCCCGATGTCTCCACCTTTGGGTTGCTTCAAGGCAACACTACAGCTCGGTCCCAAGTCTTGCCTTGCCACAGTCCACGTCCATGAGGGCATCCAACCCCCTCTCTTGTCATGTGGCCATTGTCAGGACTTGGCCATCGTCTCATCCGAGTTCCCAAAGCCCATCCTCGCTGTGACACACCTCAACAGGTGTGCAGAGATACCTGTTTCAGCCATGACCACACCTGCTGCCGCCCGGGAGTTCTTTTTTCGTCAGTTCAGCGACGTCCTTGTCTCCAAGCCCGACCTCCAGAAGACGCCGCCCAAGAAGATGACAGGCCCCCCGATGAGAATCCACCTCAAGCCTGGCGCGACGCCTTTCGCCATCCACACACCCAGGCCTATCCCCTTTGCCATACGGGACAAGGTGAAGGCGGAGCTCGATTCCCTGGTGCAGCAGGGGATCATCAGACACGCCGGTGAGGAGCCCTCCGAGTGGTGCCACCCTATGGTCTTGGCACCCAAGCCTGTAGGTGTTCGCATCACAGTGGACCTCACCCATCTCAACTCGCAGGTCTCCCGTCCCGCCCATCCATCGCCTACGCCCATCCAAGCAGTCCGCAGCGTCACCCCGTCTGCAAAGTTCTTTACCACGGCGGATGCACTACATGGGTACTGGCAAGTCGACCTGGCGGAAGAAGATCGCCACCTCACTACATTCATCACGCCCTACGCCCGCTTCCAACACTGCCGCGGACCCATGGGCTTCGCAGCAACGGGGGATGCGTACTGCCTCCGTGGGGATATGGCTCTGCAGGGTGTCACCAACTGCGTGAAGGTCGTAGATGACATCCTGCTCTTCGGCGATGATCTCCCGGCCCACTTGAACCGAGTTCATCTGATGCTCACAAGATGTCGTGCCCATGGTATCACCCTGAACAAAGATAAATTTGTGGTCGCCGCCTCCCAAGTTAACTACTGCGGCTACAACATCTCGCCAGAGGGGATCTCAGCTGATGAGGAGAAGGTCAAGGCCATCAGGGACTTCCCTACTCCAGCGAACCTGACCGACCTTCGCTCATTTATGGGCCTGGTAAATCAGCTGGCCGACTTCTCCCCTAAAATCGCCACATCAGCCCAACCTCTACGCCCCCTCATGAGCCCCAAGCGCTCTTTCCTCTGGACTCCTGACCACGACCTAGCGTTCAGGAATGTTAAGAAGGCATTGCTGTCACCACCAGTCCTGGCACCCTTCGACCCGTCCTTACCAGTGGTCCTCCAGACCGACGCCTCCCGTCTATACGGCCTCGGATATGCCCTCCTTCAAGACCACGGCCAGGGTAGACTGCGCTTAGTTCAGTGTGGCTCCAGGTTTTTGACGGACACGGAGACCAGATACGCCACCATTGAACTAGAGATGCTGGCAGTCGCCTGGGCTATGGCCAAGTGCCGCCTTTACCTGTTCGGCCTTGGGCATTTCACCCTCATGACGGACCATCGCCCGCTCATACCCATTCTTAATCACTACACGTTGGACGCCAGCGAAAAT
>NW_024718325.1:0-8854 GCF_018991925.1 Homarus americanus | reverse complement strand
AGGGTGAGGGCCGGGCACCCCTTTAGGTCCATGACCCGGGGTGTGAGGGCCGCGCACCCCTTCAGTGCCATGACCCAGGGTGTGAGGGCCGGGCAACCCTTCAGTGACATGACCCGGGTCGTCAGGGCCGGGCAACCCTTCAGTGCCATGAGCCGGAGTGTGAGGGCCGGGCACCCCTTTAGTGCCATGAAACGGGGTGTGAGGCCCGGGCACCCCTACAGACCTATGAACCAGAGTGTGAGGGCCGGGCACCCCTTCACATGACACCGGGTGTGTGGGCCGGGCACCCCTTCAGAGCTATGACCCTGGGTGTGACGGCCGGGCATTTTTTCAGTGATATGACCCGGGGTGTGTGGGCCGAGCACCCCTTCAATGATATGACCCCGGGGGTTTTGAGGGCCGGGCACTCGTTTAGCTCTATTATCAGGGGTGTGAGGGCCGGGCACCCGTTTAGGTCCATGACCCGGGGTGTGAGGGCCGCGCACCCCTTCAGTGCCATGAGCCGGGGTGTGAGGGCTGGTTACCCTTCAGTTAAGGACCCGGGGGTTGAGGGTCGGGCACTCGTTTTGCTCTATGACCAGGGGTGTGAGGGCCGGGCATACCTTCAGTGCCATGGCCAGGGGTGTGACAGCCGGGCACCGCTTCAGTGCCATGACCCGGGGTGTTAGGGCCGGGCACCCCTTCAGTGATATGACCCAGGGCGTCACGGCCGGACACCCCTTTAGTGCCATGAGCCGGGGTGTGAGGGCCGGGCACCCCTTAAGTGCCATGAAACGGGGTGGGAGGCTCGGGCACCCGGACAGCGCTATGAACCGGGTTCTGAGGACCGGGAACCTATTCAGTGCCCTGACCCGGGGTGTGAGGGCCGGGCACCCCTTTAGGTCCATGACCCGGGGTGTGAGGGCCGTGCAACCCTTCAGTGACATGACCCGGGGTGTGAGGGCCGGGCACTCGTTTAGCTCTATGACCAGGGGTGTGAGGGCCAGGCACCCCTTCAGTGACATGACCCCGGGTGTGAAGGCCGGGCACCCCTCCAGCACCATGACCCGGAGTGTGAGGGCCGGGCACCCCTTCAGTGACATGAACCGGGGTGTGACGGCCGGGCACCCCTTCAGTGCCATGAACAGGGGTGTGAGGGCCAGGCACCCCTTTAGTGACATGACCCGGGGTGTGAGGACCGGGCACCCCTTCAGCACCATGACCCGGAGTATGAGGGCCAGGCACCCCTTCAGTGCCATGACCCGGGGTGTGAGGGCCGGGCACCCCTTCAGTGACATGACCCGGGGTGTGAGGGCCGGGCACCCCTCCAGCACCATGACCCGGGGTGTGAGGGGCGGGAACCGATTCAACCCCATGACCCGTGGTGTGAGGGCCAGGCACCCCTTTAGGTCCATGACCCGGGGTGTGAGGTCCGTACACCCTTTCAGTGCCATGACCCCGGGTGTGAGGGCCGGGCACCCCTTCAGTGTCATGAAACGGGGTGTGAGGCCGGGCACCTTCCTGCGGGCGATGAAACGGGTGTGAAGGCTGGCACCCCTACAGTACTGCAAAACCGGGGTGTGAGGGCTGCACCCCTTCACATGACCCGGGGTGTGGCCGGCACCCCTTCAGTGCCATGAATCGGGGTGAGGGCTGGGCACCCTCCAGCACCATGACCCGGTTGTGATGGCCGGAACCGCCTAACCCCATGACCAGGGTGTGAGGGCCGGCACCCCTTTAGGTCCATGACCCGTGAGGGCTGCACTTTTAAGTGCTATGACCCCGGGTGTGAGGCTGGGCAACTCTTCAGTGTCATGAAATGGGGTGTGAGGCTGGCACCTTCGTGGCGATGAAACGGGGTGAAGGCTGGCACCCCACAGTGCTGGGTGAACCAGGGGTGGAGGGCTGGGCACCCTCTACACCTGGATGTGAGGGTCGGGCACCCCTTCAGTGCTAAGGAATCCAGTGTGAATCGGGGTGTGAGGGCCTGTCACTCCTTCAGTGCCATGGCCCGTGGTGTGAGGGCTGGGCACTCGTTTAGCTCTATGACCAGGGGTGTGAGGGCCGGGCACCCCTTCAGTGACATGACCCGGGGTGTGAAGGCCGGGCACCCCTTCAGCACCATGACCCGGAGTGTGAGGGCCGGGCACCCCTTCAGTGTCATGAACCGGGATGTGACGGCCGGGCTCCCCTTCAGTGCCATGACCCAGGGGGTGAGGGCCGGGCACCCCTTTAGTGACACAGGACCCAGGGTGAGGGGCTGGCACCCCTCCAGCACCATGACCCGGAGTGTGAGGGCCGGCACCCCCTTCAGTGTCATGAACTGTGAGGCCGGGCACCCTTCAATGCCATGAATCGCGTGAAGGCCGGGCACCTCCAGTGCTATGAACTGGGGTGAGGCCGGTCACTCCCTTCAGTGCTATGAATTGGGGTGTGAGGGCCGTGCACCTCTTCAGTGACATGACCCGGGACGTCAGGGTCGGGCACCCCTTCAGTGCCATGAGCCGGGATGTGAGGGCCGGGCACCCCTTTAGTGCCATGAAACGGGGTGTGAGGGCCGGGCACCCCTACAGAGATATGAACCAGAGTGTGAGGGCCGGGCACCCCTTCACTGACACGGGGTGTGAGGGCCGGGCACCCTTTCAGTGCGATGAATCGGGGTGTGAAGGCAGGGCACCCCTACAGTGCTGCGAACCGGGGTGTGAAGGCCGGGCACCCCTTCACATGACCCGGGGTGTGAGGGTCGGGCACCCATTCAGTGCCATGAATCGAGGTGTGTGGGCCGGGCACCCCTTCAGTGACATGACCTGGGGCGTCAGGGCCGGGCAACCCTTTAGGTCCATGACCCGGGGTGTGAGGGCCGTGCACCTCTTTAAGTCCATGACCCGGGGTGTGAGGGCCGTGAACCCCATCAGTGACATGACCCGTGAGGGCCGTGCACCCCTTTAGGTCCATGACCCGGGGTGTGAGGGCCGTGAACCCCTTCAGTGACATGACCCGGGGTATGATGGCCGGTCACCCTTTCAGTGCCATTAATCGGGGTGTGAAGGCCTGTCACCCTTTCAGTGCCATGAATCGGGGTGTGAAGGCCGGGCACCCCTACAGTGCTGTGAACCGGGGTGTGAGGGCCGGTCACCCTTGGGGTGCTAAGGAATGGGGTGTGAGGGCCAGGCACCCCTACAGAGCTATGAACCAGAGTGTGAGGCCCGGGCACCCCTTCACACTACACGGGGTGTGAGGGCCGGGAACCCCTTTAGAGCTATGACTCGGGGTGTGAGGGCCGTGCACCCCTATAGAGCTATGAACCAGAGTGTGAGGGCCGGGCACCCCTTCAGTGACATGGCCAGGGGTGTGATGGCAGGGAACCGCTTCAACCCCATGACCCGGGGTGTGAGGGCCGGGCACCCCTCAGGCACCATGACCCGAGGTGTGAGGGTCGGGCACCTCTTCAGTGCCAGGAATCGGGGTGTGAAAGCCGGGAACCCCTTCAGCACCATGACCCGGGGTGTGAGGACCAGGCACCCCTTCAGTGCCATGACCCGGGGTGTGAGGGCCGGGCACCCCTTCAGTGACATGAACCGGGGTGTGAGGGCCGGGCACCCCTCCAGCACCATGACCCGGGGTGTAAGGGCCGGGAACCGCTTCAACCCTATGATCCGTGGTGTGAGGGCCGGGCACCCCTTTAGGTCCATGACCTGGGGTGTGAGGGCCGTGCACCCTTTAAGTGACATGACCCGGGGTGTGAGGGCCGGGGACCCTTTCAGTGCCATGAATCGGGGTGTGAAAGCCGGGCACCCCTTCAGCACCATGACCCGGGGTGTGAGGGCCAGGCACCCCTTCAGAGTCGTGACCCGGGGTGTGAGGGCCGGGCACCCCTTCAGTGACATGACCCGGGGTGTGAGGGCCGGGCACCCCTCCAGCACCATGACCCGGGGTGTGAGGGCCGGGAACCGCGTCAACCCCATGATCCGTGGTGTGAGGGCCGGGCACCCCTTTAGGTCCATGACCCGGGGTGTGAGGGCCATTCACCCTTTTTGTGCCATGACCCGGGGTGTGAGGGCCGGGCACCCTTTCAGTGTCATGAAAAGGGGTGTGAGGGCCGGGCACCCTTTCAGTGCGATGAAACGGGGTGTGAAGGCCGGGCACCCCTACAGTGCTGTGAACCGGGTTGTGAGGGCCGTGCACCCCTTCAGTTAATGAATAGGGGTGTGAGGGCCGGGCAACCCTTTAGGTCCATGACCCGGGGTGTGAGGGCCATGCACCCCTTTAGGTCCATGACCCGGGGTGTGAGGGCCGTGAGCCCCTTCAATGACATGACCCGGGTAGTGAGGGCCGGGCACCCCTCCAGCACCATGACCCGGAGTGTGTTGGCCGGGCACCCCTTTAGTGTCATGAACCGGGGTGTTAGGGCCGGGCACCCTTTCAGTGCCATGAATCGCGGTGTGAAGGCCGGGCACCCCTACAGTGCTATGAACCGGGGTGTCAGGGCCGGTCACCCCTTCAGTGCCATGAATAGGGGTGTGAGGGCCGGGCACTCTTCAGGACATGACCCCAAGGTCAGGGCTGGGCAACCCTTCTGCGCTATGAGCCGATGAGGCTGGGCACCCCTTAGTGCCATGAAACGGGGTGTGAGGCTGCACCCCTACAGAGCTATGAACCAGAGTGTGAGGGCCGGGCACCCCTTCACTGACACGGGGTGTGAGGGCCGGGAACCTTTTCAGTGCCATGACCGGGGTATGAGGGCCGGGCACGCCTTCAGAGCTATGACCCGGGGTGTGAGGGCCGGGCATTTTTTCAGTGATATGACCCTGGGTGTGAGGGACGGGCACCCCTTCAATGATATGACCCGGGGGGTGAGCGCCGGGCACTCGCTTAGCTCTATAACAAGGGGTGTGAGGGCCGGGCATACCTTCAGTGCCATGGCCAGGGGTGTGACGGCCGGGCACCGCTTCAGTGCCATGACCCGGGGTGTGAGGGCCGGGCACCCCTTCAGTGACATGACCCAGGGCGTCAGGGCCGGACACCCCTTCAGTGCCATGAGCCGGGGTGGTGCTGGGAACCGCCAACCCCATGACCCGGGGGTGTGGGACACAGGCACCCCTCAGGCACCATGACACGAGGTGTGAGGGCCGGGCACCCCTTCAGTGCCATGAATCGGGGTGTGAAAGCCGGGAACCCCTTCAGCACCATGACCCGGGGTGTAAGGGCCAGGCACCCCTTCAGTGCCATAACCCGGGGTGTGAGTGCCAGGCACCCATACAGTGCTTTGAAAAAGGTTGTGTGGTCCGGGCACCCCTTCACTTGACCCGGGGTGACAGGGCCGGGCACCCCTCCAGCACCATGACCCGGGGTGTGATCGCCGGGCACCCCATAAGTGACATGAGCCGGGGCGCGGGGGCAGGGCACCCCTACAGTGTTATGAACCGGGGTGTGAGGCTGTTCTCTTCATGACCCTGTGGGCCAGGCACTCTTCAGTGAAATCACTGTGTGAGAGCTGGGCACCCCTTCATTGACATAACCCGATGGGCTGGGCACCTTCAGTGACATGACCCGGGGTGTGAGGGCGGGGCACCCCTTCAGTACCATGACCCTGGGTGTGAGGGCCAGGCACCCCTTCAGTGAAATCACCGGGGGTGTGAGAGCTGGGCACCCCTTCATTGACATATCCCGGGATGAGGGCCGGGCACCCCTTCAATGACATGACCCGGGGTTTGAGGGCAGGACACCCTTTCAGTGACATGACCCGGGTTGTGAGGTTCGGGCACACCTCCAGCACCATGACCCGGGTGTGTGAAGTTCGGGCACACCTTCAGTGCCATGACCCGGGGTGTGAGTGCCAGGCACCCATACAGAGCTTTGAAAAAGGGTGTGTGGTCCGGGCACCCCTTCACTTGACCCGGGGTGTCAGGGCCGAGCACCCCTCCAGCACCATGACCCGGGGTGTGAGCGCCGGGCACCCCATAAGTGACATGAGCCGGGGCGTTGGGGCAGGGCACCCCTACAGTGTTATGAACAGGGGTGTGAGGGACGGGCACCTCTTCACATGACCCGGGGTGTAAGGGCCAGGCACCCCATTAGCACCATGATCCGGGGTGTGAGGGCGGGGCACCCCTTCAGTACCATGACCCTGGGTGTGAGGGCCAGGCACCCCTTCAGTGAAATCACCGGGGGTGTGAGAGCTGGGCACCCCTTCATTGACATATCCCGGGATGAGGGCCGGGCACCCCTTCAATGACATGACCCGGGGTTTGAGGGCAGGACACCCTTTCAGTGACATGACCCGGGTTGTGAGGTTCGGGCACACCTCCAGCACCATGACCCGGGTGTGTGAAGTTCGGGCACACCTTCAGTGCCATGACCCGGGGTGTGAGTGCCGGGAACCCCTTCAGCACCATGATCCAGGGTGTTAGGGCCGGGCTCGATTTCAGTGCCAAGAACCGGGGTGTGAGGGCCGGGCACCCCATCAGCACCATAACCCGGGGTGTGAAGTTCGGGCACACCTTCAATGACATGACCCGGGGTGTGAGGTTCGGGCACACCTCCAGCACCATGACCCGAGGTGTGAGGTTCGGGCACACCTTCAATGACATGACCCGGGGTGTGAGGGCCGGGCACCCCTTTAGTGACATGACCCGGGGTGTGAGGGCCGGGCACCCCTCAGACACCATGACCCGGGTTTTGAGGGTCGGGGACCTTTTCAGTGCCATGAATCGGGGTGTGAAAGCCGAGCATCCCTTCAGCACCATGACCCGGGGTGTGAGGGCCAGGCACCCCTGCAGTGCCATGACCCTGGGTGTGAGGGACGGGCACCCCTCCACCACCATGACCCGGGGTGTGAGGGCCGGGAACCGTTTCAACCCCATGACCCGTGGTGTGAGGGCTGGGCACCCCTTTAGGTCCATGACCTGGGGTGTGAGGGCCGTGCACCCCTTCAGTGCCATGACCCGGGGTGTGAGGGCCGGGCACCCCTTCAGTGTCATGAATCGGGGTGTGATGGCCCGGCACCCTTTCAGTGCCATGAAACGGGGTGTGAGGTCCGGGCACCCCTACAGTGCTGCGAACTGGGGTGTGAGGGCCGGGCACCCCTTCACATGACCCCGGGTGTGAGGGTCCGGCACCACTTCAGTGAAATGAATCCGGGTGTGAGGGCCGGGCACCCCTTCAGCACCATTACCCAGAGTGTTAGGGCCGGGCTCGATTTCAGTGCCAAGAATCGGGGTGTGAGGGTCGGGAACCCCATCAGCACCATGACCCTGGGTGTGATGGCAGGGAACCACTTCAACCCCATGACCCGGGGTGTGAGGGCCGGGCACCCCTCAGGCACCATGACCCGAGGTGTGAGGGCCGGGCACCCCTTCAGTGCCAGGAATCGGGGTGTGAAAGCCGGGCACCCCTTCAGTGCCATGACCCGGGGTGTGAGGGCCGGGCACCCCTTCAGTGACATGAACCGGGGTGTGAGGGCCGGGCACCCCTCCAGCACCATGACCCGGGGTGTAAGGGCCGGGAACTGCTTCAACCCCATGATCCGGGGTGTGAGGGCCGGGCACCCTTTTAGGTCCATGACCCGGGGTGTGACGGCCGTGCACCCTTTAAGTGCCATGACCTGGGGTGTGAGGGCCGGGGACCCTTTCAGTGCCATGAATCGGGGTGTGAAAGCCGGGTACCCCTTCAGCACCATGACCCGGGGTGTGAGGGCCAGGCACCCCTTCAGTGCCGTGACCCGGGGTGTGAGGGCCGGGCACCACTTCAGTGACATTTACCCGGGGTGTGAGGGCCGGGCACCCCTCCAGCACGATGACCCGGGGTGTGAGGGCTGGGAACCGTCAACCCCATGATCCGTGGTGAGGGCTGGCACCCGTTTAGTCCAAGAGACCTGGGTGAGGGCTGCACCTTTCAGTGCCATGACCGGGGTATGAGGGCTGGGCACGCCTTCAGAGCTATGACCCGGGGTGTGAGGGCCGGGCATTTATTCAGTGATATGACCCTGGGTGTGAGGGACGGGCACCCCTTCAATGATATGACCCGGGGGGTGAGGGCCGAGCACTCGTTTAGCTCTATGACCAGGGGTGTGAGGGCCGGGCATACCTTCAGTGCCATGGCCAGGGGTGTGACGGCCGGGCACCGCTTCAGTGCCATGACCCGGGGTGTGAAGGCCGGGCACCCCTTCAGTGACATGACCCAGTGCGTCAGGGCCGGACACCCCTTTAGTGCCATGAGCCGGGGTGTGAGTGCCAGGCACCCCTTCAGCACCATTACCCACAGTGTTATGGCCGGGCTCGATTTCAGTGCGAAGAATCGGGGTGTGAGGGCCGAGCACCCCATCAGCACCATGACCCGGGGTGTGATTGCCAGGAACCGCTTCAACCCTATGACCCGGGGTGTGAGGGCCGTGCACCCCTCAGGCACCATGACCCGAGGTGTGAGGGCCGGGCACCCCTTCAGTGCCATGAATCGGGGTGTGAAAGCCGGGAACCCCTTCAGCACCATGACCCGAGGTGTGAGGGCCAGGCACCCCTTCAGTGCCATGACCCGGGGTGTGAGTGCCAGGCACCCATACAGAGCTTTGAAAAAGGGTGTGTGGTCAGGGCACCCCTTCACTTGACCCGGGGTGTCAGGGCCGGGCACCCCTCCAGCACCATGACCCGGGGTGTGGGGGCCGGGAACCCCTTCAGTGCCATGACCCGGGGTGTGAGGGCCGGGCACCCCTTCAATGACATGACCCGGGGTTTGAGGGCCGGACACCCTTTCAGTGACATGACCGGGGGTGTGAGGTTCGGGCACACCTCCAGCACCATGACCCGGGGTGTGAGGTTCGGGCACACCTTCAGTGCCATGACCCGGGGTGTGAGGGCCGGGCACCCCTTCAGCACCATGA
>NW_024718324.1:0-17553 GCF_018991925.1 Homarus americanus | reverse complement strand
GGTTATCTGTCCAACAGGTATGCCAGAGTTCTGTTTAGGGGAGTTAAAAGTACCAGAATGAGATCATTTGAGCTGGGCACGCCTCAGGGAGGAGTGTTAAGTCCTATGCTCTTTAATATACTGATGCACAAGCTTATTGCTGACATTCCAGTTCAGCCAAACGAAGCCGTAATATGCTATGCTGATGATATCTGCATTATGACACAAACCAAACTCAGGCTCCAAGCCTTGCTGGATGTATTTGCTCGGAGAACTGTTGAATGCCGTCTCATAATATCTGTTGACAAGACGAGGGTCCTCAATCCTCGTCCTGCTCACCCTCTGCCTCTTGACTATAACATTAACAGCATGCCCTTGGAACTATGTAGCTCCTACAAATATCTTGGAATTTGTGTGAATGATGCAAACTTTGTCAGCAACCTTCGTGACAAACTAATGCAGCGCATTAAACCCCTCAGAACCCTTGTTGGCAAGGGCTATGGAATTAACATCACCTATGCTCGTACTTTCTATCTTCACTTCATTCGTTCTGTAGTTGACTATCATGCTCTCCATCTTGTGACTATTCCGCCTAAACAACTCAACAGCCTTGAGGTAGTGCAAAATGAAGCTATGCGCATCATCCTAGGTTGCCCAAAATCAACCAGAATTGTAAACATGAGGAAAGAGCTCAGACTGCCCTCCCTATCTGAGAGGATAGCCCTACTTAATACCATGTTTTGTGTCAAAGTTTTGAAGAACAATGGTTCTCAAACTACAACTCAAACTGAGTTGATGTTCTATCTAAGTAATCCCGACCATCTCGCCAACCTTTCACAAAAGACTCTCTTTGGGGCGTGGCTTCATAAAAGTGTTGCAGATCTCCTGAAACTGAATGTCCCAATCACCCCAGACGAACCTATTAATGCCATTCCTCCTTGGCTGGACATATCAGTTCCTATTAATTACACTCCTGTTGGTAGTAAGCAAATGTTAAACACCGATGTGGTGAGATGTGTCACACTAGAAACTATTAACAGACACATAGAGAGTATTAAATCAAGTGAATGTTATGCTTTTACTGATGGTTCTGTGCAGACAAACACAGGTAGAACAGGCTGTGCAATTGTAATATATAAAGAAAAAGAGATGATAGTGTCAACCAAACAAAGGCTGAACAACTGGGCCAGCACAACACAAACTGAACTAACTGGAATCTACTTAGCCACAGACTACCTCAAAGAAAATGGAGGTGGGGTGATATTCTGTGACTCTCAAAGTGCTTTGAAATCAATGAACAGCCGTCAGGCTCTATGTCTAAAGTTGCGTGTGATATTAAAAGGAATGTGATAACTGCCAATGAGAACAACTTTCGTATCGAATTTGTGTGGATTCCGTCCCATGTTGGAATCAGGTATCATGACCATGTTGATAGACTGGCCAATGAGGCATGTAAGAAAGAAAATGTTGACCGCGACCTTGGTCTGTCCAATGCTGTAATTAAAAACATTCAAGTCAGAATCATGAACTCTGATCTAGATGAAGTGAGAAATGCAGAGACCTGACAGTTGTAGCATTAGTAAATATGACAAATTTTGTAACAAGAGGTACCGGTATGGCCAGCATAAGGACAGAACCAGACAATGTGATGTAGTCGTGGCCAGAATTAGGCTAGGATACAGACACATCTGGCAAGTTAGTAACGCTGTACCCATACCGGAACACTCAGCATGTAAACTTTGTGATAAACCTTTAAAGCATACACTTGAACACTATATTATTGAATGTGACACTGTCAAAAACTTCAGGCCACCTGACTTACTGTATCTTGAACTATGTAATTACTTCATTGAATCAGGTGTGCTTGAGGACATTCTTGCTGTTTATCCCAAATTTGCTAACCCACACTGATTAGTCTTCAATTAGAATATGACTCCAATGTATGTGATCCACTGACCTATATATGCTACTGGTGAATGTGATGTATTTCCTTCTTTGTGTACGAACCTCTGTCCTGCATGGCAGTGAACAGTGGCATTACCCACATGAATCTGACCTATATATAGTGTCAATGAATATGATGCATTCTTTGTGTACGAACCACTGTCCTGTATGGCAGTGAAAAGTGACATTACCCACATGAATCTGACCGACGTATATGTATGTATGTATGTGTGTATGTGTGCATATGTGTATATATATGTACATGCATATGTGTATGTATATGTGCATTGTGCATATGTATGTATATGTGTATGTGTGTGTGAACATATATGTATATGTACTGTCAATGAATATGATGCATCTCTTTGTGTACGAACCTCTGTCCTGCGTGACAGTGAGAAGTGATACCACCCTCAGTGTCAAGACCTGACTGAATTACTCAGAATAGGCAAACTGTACTACAAGCTCTGCCAATAAATTTGTTAAACTAAAAACTCCTCAGCGTCTCCTGCCGGGGTCGCTGGTTCGTGGAACATAACTTAGGGTAAATGTGTCCGACTGCCACAGCACTCGTGTCGGCCTCTCTAATGATATCCTATTTGTCACATGTCCTCGGGGCGGCGTGTCCGGTGTCAAGAATCTCCCGGAGAAGGGATGGTTAGATATATGACCTCCCTAGAGATTTGATGCAGATGAGATGGACTTGTTGACTGCAAGATTCACCGAGAGGACTGGTGGACGTAAGATATCTCAAGGCTTCGATAATTTTTCATTTTTCCTCTTCGTGTGAGGCGGGGGGGAAGGGGGATTTTCTTTGTAATTTTGTGTGTGTGTGTGTGTGTGATTTGAAGTTGCTCATGCGCCTTAACTGTAATACTTTCATTTGTATATAACATGTAATACATCAGTGTCAATAGACGTGTTATATCAATGTAAATACATTCATACGTTTGATAATATTGCAATTAGTATTCCAACACGTTCCCACTAAAGCACACGTCAGCAATAATGAGTATCACCAATAAATCTGTCATTCTTGTTTACAATATTTGAAAGAGCGAGTGGTCGTAGATCAAAGAGCTGAATATGTTATGTGATACAGACGAAAAAGGACATTGGGGGAATGGTATTCACCTCAATACACTCAATACACAAGTTCATTTAATGTATATTGTATTAATTTGGGGGGAATTTTACCCAATTTTCACCGTCTAGATTAAAAATTTACAAAAACAATTCATGAGGACGATTATATTGATGATTGAATGTGAAGTTAAGTGTACAGGAGAGACCAAATAAGATAACCTAAAGAGGGAAAGGAGAGCAAAGGGAAGATGGGGCAGGTGGAAAGAACAGGAAGGAGGGAGGAGAGAGGAAGAGAACGGGGGTAAAGTAGGAGGAGGAGGACTGAGGGAGAGAAAAACGAATGATGAAGAAAAAGGAAGGGGGATGCGGAAAGAGAAAGAAGGAAAAGGGTAATGGAAAGAAGAGGATATTGAAGAATTGGAGGAGGAAGAGTGTAGATAATAGAGAGAATAAGAAGGTGAGAAATGAGGAGAAACGAGGGAGAAAAACGAGGAGAAGACGGGGAAGGAAGAGGAGGAAATGAAGAAAGGGAAAAGAAGATAATAGCCCCGCCCTCGCCTCCTTCTCTTCCACATCCTCCTCCTCCACATCCTCCTACCTCCTCTACTTCATACCCCTCCTCCTCTATCTCCTACCCCCCTTCCTCCTCTTCCTTCATAATCAGAGTCAGTCGGGAGAATGGGAGACATAGTGTGTAAGCATCTTCCCGTGGCCACTTAAGTATTGAGAAGTGAGGTGTAAGTGGATGCTGCTGGCGGAGTTTGATAGTCTATGCTTCTTCTCGTCAAGTGGGAGAGAGAGAGAGAGAGAGAGAGAGAAAAAAAACAAATGGAAAGAGAGAAAGCGTATTGAGTGTGAGTGAGTGAGAAATACCGTTTAAATCGATAACGCAGACACACGCATGCAATATACGGAAGCACGCGCATGGACGCACATATGGAGTGACTAACAAAAGACATATACAATCTACGGGGGACACGTAAACAGAGACAGACGGAGAGTTATTTGCCCACAAGTACCAAATTACGTCACTCTCCTCCGACAAGTTCAGCCGAGTGAGTCACAATATTTCCGGACACAAACGATGACTTAACCAGAGCCGAGCAACAGATTATGTAAATTCTTCTGGCATAAGTAAACATGGAAAGCCAGACGGGCAGGAAACAGGCATTCGAAGTTACAGTCTTATGGTGGAAGTTTTGAAGTTTGTTGTGATATCGTGTACTGATGTGTGTGTGTGTGGTAGGGGGGAGAGAGGTAAGGAGGGAGGGAGAGAAATAGGGAGGGAAGTAAGAAGAGAGGTAAGGGTGGAGGGAGGGAGAGAGGGAGGTAAGAAAGGAGGAAGGGAGGGAGGTAAGAAGGGAGGGAGGGAGGTAAGAGAGAAGAGAAGTAGGTAAGGAATAAGGGAGGGAGGTAGGAAGGGAGGAAGAGAAGAAAGAAGGTAAGGAAGGAGGGAGGGAGCTACACTGAAGTATTGGCTCGTGTTATGATATGAATTTCGCCCTGATACTATCTACAGGGAATGTACTGGTGTATCTGTGTATGGAGAGATGAAGGCAGAGAAGGGGGTATAGATTAAAGAGAGAGAGAGAGAGAGAGAGAGAGAAAGAGAGAGAGAATATGAAAGGTAAGCAAATCTGTTGTCATTTCCACCCTCATAAAATAATGTACCTTGATAATCTCATTCATCTCTTACTAATAGTTACAAAAATAACGTCTTTACTTACACGTTGAGTAAATGAGAATAGATTTGGTCGCCTTATCAACCTCTCTCTCTCTCTCTCTCTCTCTCTCTCTCTCTCTCTCTCTCTCTCTACGTCTGTAATGGGATTTCTCTTCATTAACATTAACATGCATTAACATGTCGTCTGCTGCTAACATAATACTCTGTGATAATTGAACCAGTGATCTCTCTCTCCAACATAAGCTAGTGTGGTGTTGTGTGTTAAAGTGTGGTGTTATGGGTGTAGTGTGGTGTTGTGTGATGTTATGGGATATAATTGTAGTTTCTATGTGGTGTAGTATAGTGTTTAGATGTTCTTTAATCGTATCTTTGTACCAATCCTCCAGCACCAGAGGAAACACACCTTATCTCGCGTAAATCTTCTCCCCTTGACACAAACTCCACGGCATCTATTTTTTTTTTTTAACTGCATCTCTTTCCCTTCGCCAACCAGGAAATGGCTCCTGTCACTGGGATCAGGAACTAGGGGAGGAGGAAGGTAGGACAAGAGAAGGGGGTAAAAGAATGTTTTTTTTTTTGTGAATAGGGAAAAAAAGTAATTCAGAATCTCATGATTATAGAATGTGACGGAGAGGTAATGAACTAAGTCGTGTGTGTGTGTGTGTGTGTGTGTGTGTGTGTGTGTGTGTGTGTGTGTGCGTGAGAGATAGAGATATACAGAGCTACTGGTCTCTAAAGAAAACTATAATTCAAAGAGATAGTCGGCAAGAAAATTCCAATAACGTTACACCCAACCCAAGACAACCTTACCATCACCATCCAGCGAGTGAGACCCAGGCCCAAACTGTGTAGTGAATTCTGTTCTCTTGGACACGCCTTCTCCCCCTTTATCCGACTCCTTCGGCTTCATCTATCCTTCATAGCTTCATCCTTACGCTGACTTTGAAGGATGGACACCCAATTCATGGTAAGCCACACAGTCTCGGGGTCGATATTTCCTCCTTTTCTTCCCCTTTTCCTCACTCATCTCGTCTTCCTACAAATCTTCGTTCGCCTCCCCATCCCACCTTCCACACCCATATAATCCTCGCCAATCATAAGCTCATCCTCAGTCCTTTACACGAGGAAATACGGTCGAAGTCTCCAGGCTCTCTCTCTCTCTCTCTCTCTCTCTCTCCCCCACTTGCCTTCTACCTAGGATACTCAACATCATCTTTCTCTTGCATTAAAACTCCACCACCTCCATAATCACTAGCATCTACATACAATTTAAACGGTTTATCATAATTTACAGTAAAAAGTATGGGTGCACTTATAAGTATCTGTTTCAATTTTTTAAACGCGTCATCACAATGAACACTCCACACAAATTTGACTTTCTTTGGCAACAGATTGGTTAATGGTAAAGCAATGGTTGAAAAGTTCTTACAAAACCTACGATAATATCCACTCATACCCAGAAATCTTAATAATTCTCTTCTATTTGTAGGTGCAAGAAATTTCACAGTACTTTCCACCTTAGCATTAATTGGTTTGACACTTCCCTAACCAACAATATAACCTAGATATTCTACAGCAAATTCACTCTTCACAAGGTTTACAGTCAAGTTTGCTTGATTCAATTTGTTAAATACTTCTCTAATTAAATACAAATGTTCTTCCCAAGTTTTTTAATACAGTACAATATCATCTATACACACAGAACAACCTTTAACATCATACAATACTTGATTAACTAATCTCTGGAAAGTACTACCGCTGTTTTCATACCAAAGGGTAACACTTTATGCTGATATAAACCTTCCATAGTCACAAATGAAGACATTTCTTTTGCTCTTTCAGTCAGTGGTACTTCCCAATATCCTTTCAACAAATCCATCTTAGTTACAAATTTAGCATCTCCTATTTGGTCAGTACAATCATCCACTCTAGGAATAGGATATGAGTCAGCTTTGGTTACATTACTGTATTTACTTTTCTGTAATCAGTACAAAATCTATATGAAATACCATCAGGTTTAGTCACCAATACACAGAGTGAACTCCAAGGGCTGTTACTTCTTTCAGTCATATCATTATCAACCATATACTGTACTTCTTGTCTCATTATCTCTCTCATCTTAGGAGTCACTCTATATGGGTGTTGTATTCTCAGCCTCAACATCATGCTGTAATACCTCAGTTCTCCAAGGAACATCAGAAAACAAAGGCCTAAACTCATGTATAATTTGTATGATTTGATTTCTCTTCTCAGTTCCTAAATGATGAAGTTTCTTTTCTAAATTATTCATCACACCTGAATTATTTAACAGTTTATTTTCACATCTCCCCAACTTCATATCTTCACTTTCATCTATCATCTTTTCATCATCAGACCTAACACATAGACAATTCACCTTGTTATTCATATCATTTTCTGTAGAGTTTCTATCATAATATGGTTTTATCATGTTTACATGCAAAGTTGCGTTTATGTGCTTATGTGCATTTTTCTAGGTCCATAGCTTTCACCAGATTCCCAAAGGGGTCCGTGACTCAAAAAAGGTTAAGAACCACTGCACTAGAGGATGTATAGTCAGTCCATAGGCTAACAACCTCCTGACAGCTGACAGGTGTTTATTTCAATACCACTGTTCCCATTAAAACTGGTTTGATCAAAACACAGCTTCAAAATTACAACAAAATATAATAAATATGTGTTCAAAAGGCCGCAAATCAATTCACTCAGAATAATGTTACCTCCACCAAACACAATACTCTCTCACTGCTATAATATTCTTTAGACTATAATGAACATATTGCACTTTAGTTAACACCACAATTATCCATGATTGCCTAGAAAATAATAGATAAATGTGCACCACACAAGTTTGACCCTCCTATCCTCAACCTAGCTACAGAGAGCCACCAGAACCAAAACAATGTTCCAATGCTTTCTTGTTTCATCAACATATAATTTCTAATTCCTTTTATGCTTCACAACTGCTTCTTACAGTCTTTCATAACTGTATAAAAAATAAGAATACATTCTACAAAGTTTACATAATGAAACAAATACTAGTATACATACTTATATAAAATAATCAAGAACTTTTTCAAAGTCTTTACCATAGGCTTTGAAATTCGATTCTAAAGAAAAACGGGAAACAACAGAAACTAAATACAATAGGGGGACGACCGTAACATTATGTTATGTTATGTTAGGCTATTTTAGGTTAGGTTAGGTTAGGTTAGGTTAGGTTAGGTTAGGTTAGGATCCCAGTGATAATTAGTTAACATTGTCTTAGCTTAGATACTTATCTTTTGTGTAATTGTTTTGGTTTGCTAGATGTATTACCTACGCTCACTATATATATTTAATAGGATGTTACCTACGCTTACTATATATATTCAGGTTTAGTGAAATAAAGATAAAGAGTAATAGTTTTGGATATTATTGACTATATATTGATATGTATAATATGTATTAAAGTAAGGTATATCATAGGAGTGAAAGGAAGATATTGTTTGTTATTGTAATGAAATGTTAATGGTGGTGTTTACTTTCTTATGTGAAGTTCATTTTGGTACATTTTAAGTGGCTATTTGAGAACGACTAGTTTTAGTAAGAAAAGTCCTGTTATTTATAAAAGTAAAAATAAACATTTATTTTATTTTTGTTTACATTTTTTTTTATTTTTTTTTTATTTTTTTTATTTATTTATTTATTTTTTATTTTTTTATTTTTTTGCCTCACTCGGCCTCTTCTTCGTTTGGGACGGCTCTTGGGTATTTATTTAAGGCCGCTATCCCCCCAAACGTGCTTATAAGCATTTGGGTATTATTAGTTGTGTTGGGTATCGCCATTAACTCAGTCCCCTCGGGACAGTTTTCTGTAAAATAGGCGAGTTCAGGTGACTCGTCCCATAGCACGACAACTTTGACGGCACCATCCTCCATGGCCGCTCGAACTTCATCACCAAAGCAGACCATGTCCGGTTCATCGACCCTGAGTTTTTCAAATATGGAACTGAGGACAGTGTTAGACTTTTCCAAAAGCATGTGCTGGCGGAGGTCCCGTGTGCCATTGATGGCCTCCCTCAGACCTTGACGGCCGGAGTATGAGGTGTTTATTACAGATCTTACAGTACTCTTCAAGAGCTGAGGGAGACGCTCAACCAATTGGTCCTTCAGCTGACCAGGACCCCCTACCACCAGGGCCTGAACCTGCACGGTCGCCTTATTTTCAGTCATAAAATAATCTTCGCTGAGAGCAATTACTTTCTTCACCAGCAATTGTCTCTTTTCCAGGCGGATGCGCTGGAACCTGGGAGCGGACTGGCCACCTCTGCCGTGCTTTTTTGGAATGTCCACGTTCTCATGGTGGTGGACTTTTAGTCCATTTTCAGAGAGCGTTCCAAGGGCAACCGCTGACCCATCGATGACGATGTAGCCAACGCCTCCCTCTTGGGAGATGAGTAATTGGTGCAGTGAGTGCGTGGAGAATGTCTTGCTGACATCGTATTTAAATTCTTGAACTGGTTGAGGAGGTGTTAACGTCCGGCGAAGGCGACTCACCTCGCCGGTTGCTTTGTTGAGAACTGATTGGCCGTAAAACACTAAAAGCCCATGGGGTGGCATGGCATTGACTGTGGATAGCATATCCACAGCGCTCTTCAGTGCTTCTTGCACTGAAGAGCGGTTGGAAACGGACTTTATGTTGGCCGCGCGGCTTTGTTCATCCTTGATTCTATTTTTGACGAGTATCAGGGAGGAAGATGATGGGAGGTGAAGGCTTAATACAGACGAAGTCCGGAGAGCCTCCAGATTCTCCAACTCCTTGAGGGCTTCTCTGAATTGGACAAGTTGAACCCGATCCATTTTGAAAGTAATAATAATATTAATATCTGGTTCGTCTGGTGACCTAAAGTTGAAATTTAGGGAGAGATTACAAAATATAAAAAAGTGAGGTTGGAATTTTGTTCCTCAGCTTCATACTGAACATGTTATAGTGTAGTAGTAGCAGTAGAAGTTGAGATGCTGTAGTAATATAGTGAACATATTGTAGTAGCAGTAGAAATGCTGTAGCAAGATAGTAAAGACATTATAGTAATAGTAAAGACATTGTAGTAGTAGTAGTTAAGATGCTGTAGTAATATAGTAAAGACATTGTAGTGGTAGTAGTAGTTAAGATGTTGTAGTAGTAGTAGTTAAGATGCTGTAGTAATATAGTAAAGATATTGTAGTGGTAGTAGTAGTTAAGATGTTGTAGTAGTAGTAGTTAAGATGTTGTAGTAATATAGTAAAGATATTGTAGTGGTAGTAGTAGTTAAGATGCTGTAGTAGTAGTAGTTAAGATGTTGTAGTAGTAGTAGTTAAGATGTTGTAGTAATATAGTAAAGATATTGTAGTGGTAGTAGTAGTTAAGATGCTGTAGTAGTAGTAGTTAAGATGTTGTAGTAGTTAAGATGCTATAGTAATATAGTAAAGATGTTGTAGTAGTAGTAGTTAAGATGCTGTAGTAGTAGTAGTTAAGATGCTATAGTAATATAGTAAAGACGTTGTAGTAGTAGTAGTTAAGATGTTGTAGTAGTAGTAGTTAAGATGCTGTAGTAATATAGTAAAGACATTGTAGTAGTAGTAGTTAAGAAGTCTACTCAACCTGAAAATGTAGTACTAATAAATGCTGCTCCCTCAGTAGCAGGTGTCCAGGAGGAGAATGAGAGACTGCCGCCTCAGTGGAAAGGCATGTCGATGGAAAATGCAGGCGTATGGGTCAAAGAAACCTACTCAGAAATTGTCAAGTGGTCGCCCGCTAACTTATTTGAACCACCCAAGTGTGCGGCCACCAAAGAAATGATTCGGGAGATGACTTTCTTCATGACTGATTACACTCAGGACCGCTTCCTCGCCCCCCTAGCTCTTCAAATACTGGCAATAATACCACATCTATTTTGTCAGAGGACACACACAAAGGCTAAGCACAAAGAAAATGTGGCAGCAATGAAGAGAAGATCGACAATGTGGCGGACTGGGGCCCTAGATGATCTCCTATGTGAAGCAAGAACACTGCAGGAGAGACTAAAATCTACGGGTGACGGAAAGCAAAACACCGATGACGTGGCAAGAAAATTTGGAAACAAAATGCGTGTGGGAAAAGTGTCTCTCGCGGTAAGATCTCTAACACATGAATCCTCCGGTGGAGTGATGCCAATAAACAGTGCGACATTAAAACTATTGAAAGAGAAACATCCCCCTGCAAGTGAAGATGAAGGCATCAGGTTCCAGGGTGACTATATCCCACCAAATGTTGTCCTGTTCGAGAAAATAACAGGAGAGATGGTGTGGAAAAAGGCACTGAAGACTCGAGGAGGAGCCGGCCCTTCAGGTCTGGATGCGAACGGTTGGAGAGTCATCCTCAGCACTAACAAGTTTGGCCCTGTAGCAAGCGAACTCTGCACTGCCATTGCCACCCTTGCAAGAAAGCTTGCATCCTCTTGCTGCCATCACCTCCAGGCTCTGACGGCCTGCCGCCTTATTCCTCTGGAAAAGAATCCAGGATGTAGACCTATAGGGGTGGGGGAAGTGCTGAGGCGGATCATCGGAAAGTGTATAATGGAGGTGGTAAAGGATGATGTCAGGGCAGCAGCAGGAACCTACAAGTGTGTGCTGGCCACCAGGCTGGTGGGGAGGCGGCCATTCACGCCATGAGATTGATATTTGAGCAGCGTGATTGTGAGGCCGTTCTTCTGGTGGATGCTTCAAACGCATTCAACATACTTAACCGCAAGGCTGCACTGCACAACATCAAGATCAAGTGTCCTAGCTTTGCGATGTATGTTGAAAATTCGTATAGGAATCCTTCAGACCTCTACATAGTAAACAACAAGGCTCTACGAGGTGATACCATCCTACAGTCGACCGAGGGAACAACACAGGGGGACCCCGTTGCAATGGCAATGTATGCAATAGGCCTATCAGTGCTCCAACAAGAAATAAAGTATGAAACAACTGGGGTCAAACAAGTGGCATATGCTGATGACCTCACAGGAGCAGGAAAAGTGGAGGACATCAAAAAGTGGTGGGACCTGGTAACATCGCGAGGTCCACATATAGGGTACCACCCTAACGCCAGCAAATCCTTCCTCATCGTGAAGCCAGATCATTATGATCGGGCTGTGGAGGTTTTCGGCGAAAGTGAGGTCAAAATAACTAAGGACGGCCAAAGACATCTAGGCGCAGTAATTGGCACTACGGACTTCAAGACCCAGTACGTAGGGGGAAAGGTGAACGAGTGGGTTAGCGAAATCCATGCTCTATCGGAGATTGCTAACACAGAGCCACATGCGGCCTTTGCAGCATTCACACATGGAGTCAAGCATCGTTGGAACTACCTGATGCGTACCATCCCTGAGATCCGACCCCTCCTCCACCCTTTGGAAGAAGCAATCAGTGTCAAGTTCATTCCCAAACTAGTGAAACACCACGACTTAACCCTAGTAGAAAGAACACTTCTTGCACTTCCACCAAGACTGGGAGGGATGGGACTAACTAATCCAGAGGAGATTGCTGACTCTGAACATCAAAATTCACTTAAGCTCACGGCAGCCCTCACTGACCACATAATAGCCCAGAATGCAACAGGGGAAGTGGACACCAGCGAAGTTAATAAGATCCGTAGGTCCATTACAACAGATCGGCAGCACTGCCAAAATGACATGTTGCAGCAACTATTGCTGCTGGTTCCAGAAAATTTGACAAAAAAAGTAGCTATAGCGCAGGAGGTGGGCGCCTCGAACTGGCTAACTACGTTACCGATAAGGGCAAATGGTTTCAGCCTTAACAAACAAGAATTTACAGATGCCATTGCTCTAAGGTACGGTTGGCCAGTAGATGGTTTGCCCTCCCAATGCGTGTGTGGCTATTCCTATGATGGCGATCACGCCATGGTTTGCAAGAAGGGGGGCTTCATATGCATGAGGCATGACGAGGTAAGGGATCTCACAGCAAATATGTTGAAGGAAATCTGCCGGGACGTCATGGTAGAACCGACCCTCCTTCCACTGGATGGCGAGATCCTCCAACACAGGACTTCAAACACATCTAACGAAGCCCGTGTGGACGTCAGTGCTCGAGGATTCTGGACGCGGGGACAGCGAGCTTTCTTCGACATCAGGATTTTTGATCCCATGGCCGTTTGTCACCGTAACCTAGCTCTCGATGCTGCGCATAGGAGGAACGAGAACGACAAGAGAAGGGCATATGGGGAGAGAATTCAAAATGTGGACCAAGGCAGCTTCACTCCTCTAGTGTTCACAACCTCTGGTGGGATGGGCCCAAGTGCAAGATGTTTCTACGCCAGCCTCGCGGAGCTGATCTCCGAACAGAAGCAGCAGCCCAGAAGTTATGTCACAGCCTGGATGAGATGTCGACTGTCCTTCTCTCTCCTTCGGTCGGCTTTGCTCTGCCTCAGGGGAACGAGAGCTTCTGCCCCTACTCCGACAACTGCTGCAGATATCGACTATGAGGCTACAGTCACCGAATGCCGCATGGATCTGCGGCTCAACTAATTTAACACAGATAGGATAGTTTCTTATGTATTAGGATATTTAATATTAAGGTAAATAAATGGTGGCGAAGGTGTGGCTATTGGGGGAGGCTGGAGGCCACGTTAAAAAAGTTAAGATATTGTAGTAGTAGTAGTTAAGATGCTATAGTAATATAGTAATGACGTTGTAGTAGTTAAGATGCTGTAGTAATATAGTAAAGATGTTGTAGTAGTAGTAGTTAAGATGCTGTAGTAGTAGTAGTTAAGATGCTGTAGTAGTAGTAGTTAAGATGCTGTAGTAATATCGTAAAGACATTGTAGTAGTAGGGTGTGTCATAGGAGGGAAGATCAGCTAAAACTAATGGCCCATCACTTTTTTGGTAGATTTTAGTGTATATAAACAGAAAATAATTTCAGTTTCAATATTTTGCAACCTTTTGTTAGGTAAATTTTAGCGTGAAATTTATCGAAAATCTAACGTACAACTGCATTAGTGCATTACAATTAAATAGTGAACATTGCTTTCTGACTTCATTCTTTAACAACCCAACTAACAATATTTTTTTTCTGTTTCAGATTCTGATGCATTTATAAGTTGATAATATTTGCAATGGCTGCTTGTGTCAGGACGAGGAACCAAAAATCCAGCCATCTCAGTCACTATCTTGGGTCTGGGAGAGAGCTCCTGAAGTCGGAGTTGCCTACATTGAGAGATGCTTTGAGATACGGTGTTTTAATCAGGCAAATCAGTGAAAAGAACTAAAGAACTTACAAACAAAGACATTGCCAGTGATATGACCAAAGTCTTGGCACAGTACCACTCTGGCTAACGCTCAGTTCAAGCTTCCAGTCATAACAAGTCAGAAGAAGATTAGTGAGAGACTGCTAGCCAGTTGGGAAAAGGCAAGAGATATCTCTCTTGGGAGAGGAATACTTGCAGTTAAGGACAGCTTTGCCAAGCAACTGGACCAGTTATTTGACATAATTACTTGCAAGTGCCCAATTGTTCTCTGTCCTGAGTTTGGATGCGATTGTGACTGTAAATCCGAGGCCCACATCTCCTGTATTTGCAAGCGTGAACTGAAGATTCCTGTGATCGAACTGGCATTTGTCAAAGCACAGAGAGAGAATACTGGCAGTATAGGGGCTCTCATGATTTCTAGCCAAGATATTCCGGAGTCCAAGAGACAGGAGGCTGCCACAGAGAGACAGAAGAGGAGAAGAGTTGCCGAGGAAAAGAGACTTGAGAAGGCCCAGGGTGAGGTAAAAAGGCCGATGATTGGAGTCAAGCTGATTCACAGAGTTTAATGACTTCCCCATGGCTGATCCGAGTGCTGACCAGAGAATGGTGACTTTGTCCCTAACCCAGAAAAATAATGATCCCAAACCTTCCAGGCATAAGATTCGAAATAGAAAGATATCCCGAGCATAGCCCCACAGCATGCGACACCACACTGGTCTCAGAGAAACTGCAGAGATAGCAACAGCTGCCTGGGTTGACGGTGGTTTGATAACACCTGATGATGTTCACCTGGTGATAGATCATAACAAAGTAAGGAGAGTTCAGGAGAAACTTGTCAGTAACCTAGAAGAGGAGTTTGATAAGGGGATAAGAGAAAATGGAATCAATTGTTTGTTTTTTGATGGGAGAAGGGATGACACTAAAGTGTTCATGAAAGTTGGAGATTCTGACAAGTTGTTCCCTGCCATGGTGAAGGAGGAACACTATTCCTGCTGCAGTGAACCAGGAGGGAAGTATTTGTGGCATTTCACTCCAGAGAAAGATGACATCAGGAACCAGCTGAGATAGTGGCAGATAACATTGTGAACTGGCCTGTGAGAGAGGAACGGTGACCAGACCCTACAGGCCATTGGAGGGGACATCACCAACACGAACACAGGGTGGCAAGGGGGGTCATACAGTGGATAGAGCGGAAGATTGGGAGGAAGCTGGTCTGGATTGTTTGTGACCTCCACACCAACGAGTTGCCACTCAGACATCTGATCCAGGAGTTGGATGGCAAGACTCTTTCAAACAACAGATGGTCTGGTCCTCTTGGCAAGATGCTGGACTCTGCCACTGAGTTAGAAATAAATCCGAGCTATGAAAAAATCACAGTTGGCTCCTCCACTGTTGAGCTTTGCACAATATTACCGTCATTGGGACGACCTGAGTACGACCAGTGGTTACATGATTTGCAGTGCCATCAAAACTGGGGTCATGCCTGATAGACTTGCTACCTGCAGATAGGTCCAGTCTCACATCTCTAGGTGGCTCACAACGGCTCTCAGGTTCTGCAGAATTTGGTCGCTCATCATAAACTGAAAGGGAACCAGCTTCACAACCTGAGACTTATTGTCCAATTCATCGTGAGTGTCTACTTGCCAAATTGGTTCAACACCAAGGTCAAGTCATCATTCTCCGAAGGTCCGAGGCATGTTCTCTTCCAGCTTGAGCTCCTGAGGAGTCAGCCAAGGAAGGTTGTTCAGATTGTGGAGCAGACTGTGAGGGAGGCCAGGGAGGCCGTGGAGGAGGGTGGAGGACCGGCAGGGAGGCTAGGGAGGCCCTGGAGGAGGGGTTACTGCCAGTCCCCAGTGTAAGGGCAACGAGAAAACTTTTATTGTGAGGCGGAACTTGTTACTGCGTCCGGGATCCTACATGATGAGTGTACTGGGTTTTGGAAATGATGTCTTTGGGAGGTTATAGAAGGAGAGAGTATATCACACACAATACTGGCCACACACACACCACACACACACACACACACACACACACACACACACACAACACACACACACACACACACACTCACTCACCTCACACTCACTCACACACAACACACACACACACACACACACACACACACACCACACACACACACTCACTCACCACTCACTCACTCATTCACTCACTCACCCACCCACCTCACTCCACTCACCCACCACCCACCCACTCACCTGCCACACACACACACACACACACACACACACACACACACACACACACACACACACACACACACATGTACTTAGTCAACAATACACAGACAGATAAACAGATTAATGATAGAAAACAAGAGAGACAGACACAGGACCACCATAAGGGGAGCGACAAGTACCGTCCAGCGCGTGGTTAGGCTGAGGTGCTTCTTGGCTGTCGGAAGTGGTGGATATCAGTGTCTGCTCCGGGACTCATGGTGACTTGTATCCGAGGGAGGGGAAGTGGCAGCAGAAGTGTATCCTAAGGAAGTCGTAGCAGAAGTTTGTCCAAAGGAAGTAATAGCGGAAGTAGGTCCTGAAGAAGGGGAAGTGGCAGCATAAGTATGTCCTGAGGATGGGGAAGTGACAGCAGAAGTATGTCCTGAGGATGGGGAAGTGACAGCAGAAGTATGTCCTGAGGAAGGGGAAGTGACCGCAGAAACAATCCCGAGGGAGGGGAAATAGAAGTACCTGTATAAGGGTGACTGGTTAAAGGGGTAGACTGTGTGAAGGGAAGTAGACATTAAGAGAATAAGGGGAAGGTTGTCGAGGATGGGAGGGGATGCTCATGAGCGTCTCCCCTCTTGCCTTTTTCCCCTCAGCCCAGTATGCTAATGAGCCGTTTGGATGGTCGTCTCGGGGTAGTTATGAGGTCATTATGTTACCTCTAATTCCCCCGCTCGGTTGACAGGGACATATGTGGACGGGGGATTTTCTGCGTATACACCCGTCTTGGCTGTCAGTGTCGTCTCGGGGTATTTTTGGCTTCTTTGGATCTGACAATACAGGTATAGGCACACGGGTACAGGTACAGGCACACGGGTACAGGTACAGGCACACGGGTACAGGTATAGGGACACAGGTACAGGTATAGGTGTAGGCACACAGGTACAGGTATAGGCGTACAGGTATATTCACACAGGTACAGGTATAGGTACACAGGTACAGGTATAGGTACATAGGTGCAGGTATAGGCATACAGGTATAGGCACACGGGTACAGGTACAGGTATAGGCACACAGGTACAGGTATAGGCGTACAGGTATAGGCACACGGGTACTGGTACACGGGTACAGGCACACGAGGAAAAGGTACAGGTATAGGCACACGGTACAGGTATAGGCATTGGCACACGGGTACAGGTACGCGGGTACAGGAACAGGCACACGGGTACAGGTATAGTCACACGGGTACAGGTACAGGTACACGGGTACAGGTACAGGCACACGGGTACAGGTACAGGTATAGGCACACGGGTACAGGTATAGGCATTGGCACACGTGTACAGGTTACAGGTATAGGCACACATGTACAGGTATAGGCACACAGGTACTGGTATAGGTGTACAGGTATAG
>NW_024718323.1:0-8998 GCF_018991925.1 Homarus americanus | reverse complement strand
AAAAAAAAGTAGCTATAGCGCAGGAGGTGGGCGCCTCGAACTGGTTAACTACGTTACCGAAAAGGGCAAATGGTTTCAGTCTTAACAAACAAGAATTTACAGATGCCATTGCTCTAAGGTACGGTCGGCCAGTAGAAGGTTTGCCCTCCCAATGCGTGTGTGGCTCTTCCTATGACGGCGATCACGCCATGGTGTGCAAGAAGGGGGGCTTCATATGCATGAGGCATGACGAGGTAAGGGATCTCACAGCAAATATGTTGAAGGAAATATGCCGGGACGTCATGGTAGAACCGACCCTCCTTCCATTGGATGGCGAGATCTTCCAACACAGGACTTCAAACACATCTAACGAAGCCCGTGTGGACGTCAGCGCTCGAGGATTCTGGACGCGGGGACAGCGAGCTTTCTTCGACATCAGGATTTTTGATCCCATGGCTGCATGTCACCGTAACCTAGCTCTCGATGCTGCACATAGGAGGAACGAGAACAAGAGAAGGGCATACGGGGAGAGATTTCAAAACGTTGATTAAGGCAGCTTCACTCCTCTAGTGTTCACAACCTCTGGTGGGATGGGACCAAGTGCAAGATGTTTCTACGCCAGACTCGCCGAGTTGATCTCCGAACAGAAGCAGCAGCCCAGAAGTTATGTTACAGCCTGGATGAGATGTCGACTGTCTTTCTCTCTCCTTCGGTCGGCTTTGCTCTGCCTCAGGGGAACGAGAGCTTCTGCCCCAACTCCGACAACTGCCGCAGATATTGACTATGAGGCTACAGTCACTGAATGCCGCATAGATCTGCGGCTCAACTAATTTAACACAGATAGGATAGCTACTTATGTATTAGGAGATTTAATATTAAGGTAATTAAATGGTGGCGAAGGTGTGGCTATTGGGGGAGGCTGGAGGCCACGTAATAATAAAAAAATAATAAAAAAAAGTAGTAGTAATAGTAGTGAGTGTGTTTGATGGATGGAGTGGTTGTGTGAGTGTGTGGACGGGAGGAGGGGTGTGAAACAAGTGACCCCAGAGTGTGTTGTAGTGTGTGTGTGACCCCTATAGGAGGGAGTGTGTAACCTTTCCACCACACAGCTCTGAGGTAATGTTGAATGTCAAGGGCTGTCCGGACGCTGCTACCACCACCACCGCACACTACACAGTTACCAGATACTCTTGTAATGGGGACCCTGCTGAAGTGAGCTAAAGCGAGTATATACTGTAGATAAGTAACACAAATTGTACACCCACTACCCAACTTGGCATTACTGAAACGAGGTAATATTGTAGATAGATTCATTATACAATAGCTATTATATATGTACATTAGCGATTTAGTACTAATTCATACATTGGCGATATAAAGGCGATAAATACACCGTGTTGTAGTGGTGATGTTGGAGTGTGGAGAAACGAGACGGGATAAAGTTAACGTAAGATTTATTGCCTCCCAACCTAATCAGTATCAACTCACACACACCTTGAGATCCAGCCAGGTAGCTCATTAGGCTCAGGTGGGAAGTATTTTACTGTATTTTAACTTTATGGAGAGATGACTAAACATTTCAGCCCAGCCCAAGGTGTCCAGAGGGGGATAAACTCATGGAAGAATCGGAGTGTGTTTTTATTAGTGGGTGAACTGAAGCGGATATTTGGAAGTGGTAGTAAAGTGTTGGTTGTTACACTTTAGAAGGGTTGTTTAGAGAGGGGAGAGAATAGAGTTGAAATTACCTTGAAAATTGGTTTTATTTGATGTGTCCTGGATATTATTATTTTGTGTTGCTTTTGTGTGTGTGTGTGTGTGTGTGTGTGTGTGTGTGTGTGTGTTGTTGTATTTGTTGTTGTTATTGACTAAACGGTTTTTATACCTTCGTGAGATCTGTGGTTTTGGTCGTGTTGTTGATGGGTGACGTGGTGATGGTAATGTGTGACGTGCCCTGGTGATGTGTGACGTGCCCTGGTGATGTGTGACGTACCCTGGTGATGTGGTGACGTACCCTGGTGATGTGGTGACGTACCCTGGTGATATGATGACGTGCCGTAGTGGTGGTTGTGACGGGGACTTTGGAAACATTACTGTGAGTGTTGTATGCTCACACACACACTGATAATCCAACTCTCTCTCTCTCTCTCTCTCTCTCTTACGTTGTCTTTATTTACCGTATTCTCTTCCTCACGCCTTCTCTTCTTCTCACCGTACAGACAGACAGACGGACGGACACAAACACAATACATCTCGCTCTCTCACTCTCCATTTCCCTCTCCTTCCTTTACTCATTTACCTCACCGGACAGACAGACAGACAAGGACATAGTACATCTCTCTCTCTCGCACTTTTTTCCTGTTTTTTTTTTACTCCCTTTCACTCACGTCACACACACACACACACACACACACACACACACACGTACATAGCAGTAAGCGCCATCTTCACAGTCAACAGCTTTCTCTGACGGACAAACCATATTGTTAACACAGGCCATCACTGCTCGACCCGTCACCACCCATCCACCCATGCATGTGAGCTTCGTTGATTTGTCTGTCTGTCTGTTTCTCGGAATACTTAATATATTTTGCCCGGTCTACTCAGCTGTTTCGGATAGATCGACTGGGAAATGAAGAATCAGTTTTTGTTTGTGTTTTAGCGCTGTGGATCCAATCTCTTTTCGTGCAATTTTCCCGTCAAAGGGAGTCAGCCAGGCGCGTCATTTCATTGTGTGTTCGGCGCACCGGTCGAGATTCGATTCCCCGCAGTGGGAGTGACAGCCACGGCCAGCCTCCCTGAACCTTCACTACTGACGGAGGGGAACGTCCTCATCCTCACGACTGAAGGAGAGGACGGAGAGGGGGGCATGCTCATCCTCCCCCTCATCCTCATCCTCCCCCTCTTCGCTGGTCTTGATGCGCCGTCTATAAATTTTCAAGGCTGACTGAATGAAAACATCCTCCTCCTGTCCTCGGCAGACGATGATGCGTTGTCTTGTGTAAATATTTTCACTACTGACGGAGGGAAAACATCATGCTCCTGCAGTTTATTAAGATGTGAGCCGCTCTGTCCACGCTTTTACCACTACTGACCGAGGATTTACACGTCTCTCTCTCTCTCTCTCTCTCTCTCTCTCTCTCTCTCTCTCTCTCTCTCTCTCGTCTTAGACCCTTCGACCCAAGGCCATCTTAGTCGTCACCACCAGCCTTCACAGACTGCTTTAGGGAGAACCTCCTTCGTCTTGCATAATCCATTGGGGAGGTGGGGGGGTGGGGGGGGGCGCTAGAGCTGACGAGTTGAAGGTCGCAGACGGTGTGACCTAGAGTGGCAATGTAGACTAGGGCGGCAATGTTGGCCAAAGTGGCACATATTCGCAAGACTTCTGAAGTTGTAACGTCATGTGATTGGTAGTTACTTCTGAGGTCATTTTGTCGTTGGATGACCGGTGTGGGGTGATGGACAGATGAGGTGTGTGGGAAGTGGTGAGGTTGGGTGAGGGTGGTAGTGAGAAAGGGTGTGTGTGGTGGTGAGAAAGATATGGGTGGAGGTTGGGTGGTATTAAACGGGGGTATGGGTGGTGGTTGGGTGGCAGGAAGATAACTAGCCTCTTAACCTTCACCTCACGGGTTACAAGTCAATATTACCACGACTTACAGATGGTATTATGAGGGAGAGATACAATGACTCTGTTTTACTGTCCACCGCTTCACTCTATCGAAACACAACTTGAAATGGAAGGTAAGTTATTCAAACTCAGTGGTGTGAACGACCCTGAGCGGTGAGGTAATGTTCCTGGGGGGTGAGGGACGAGAGGGTAGGGGGTGAGGCACAGAAGGTAGGGGGTGAGGGAGAGATGATAGGGAGTGAGGGAGAGAGGATAAGGGGTGAGGGAGAGAGGGACGAAAGGAGAGGAGGAGGAGGAGGCATTTAAAAGACAGATATAAACCAGTAACATGACCTCAGTTGACCTGTGACCATCCCAGGGTCAACGACTGACTAAATAACCTGGGATAAATTAACATAAACCGGCTGTTGTTATCGTCCTCTTGATGTGGATGGAGTATAAATTAATAGAACTAGGTGATCAAGATGGTAACGAGGAACACACAGGTACATTATATATATTATTTCTTAGACAGTGGCAGAACAAGGGCCAATGGTGAGGTGACGGTGCTTGGTGACACTGGAGGAGTAAAAGATGCAGCGTGTGGGTGAGGGTAGCGAGGGGTGTGTGGGTTGGTTGGATAGGTGTGGGCTGGATAAGGTGTGGTTTGGTTGGATAGGGGTGTGGGTTAGCATTAAGGTGTGTGGGTTGGTTGGATAGGGGTAGGTGAGGGAAGGAAGGGGTGGCAAGGGAAGACTAGGAAGGATATTTGCTAAGAGTGGACGTATATTACCGCTGTACCAACACATTCCTGCCTTGTACACCTGCACCCTCTTCCCCTCTACTACTACCACACCACCACCACTGCTGCTGCTCCTACAGCTGGTTGAGGGTTAGGATTGTGGTGGTGGTGGTAGAGGGTGAGGATTGTGGTGGGAATGGTGGTGGTAGAAGGTTGGGGAGAGTGCTGAAGGACAACCACCACACAACATGGGGAGGAAAATCCTATTGTTTTCAATTGTGAGAATTTACTCAACCTTTTAACTGATCCTGAATTGTATATTTCCTTCGGGTCACGGTTCTAGTTCACGGGACTAGGTTCACGGCTCTAGGTCACGGCTGTAGGTCCTGGCTCAAGGTCACGGTTCTAGGTTATGGGACTTCTGGAGTCACGCTTTGTGGAGTCACAGTTCTAGTTCCACAGGACTAAGGTTCACAGCTCTGGTCACAGATCACCAGGTCCCCGCTCAGGTCACCGGTTCTAGGTTGCAGGGACTGGGTCTGGCACGGCACAGCTCTCCCAGGTCGGCTAAGGTCACAGCTCTATCTGGTTGGTTCTAGGTCACAGCTGCCATAACAGCTATGGGACACGATACAAGGAGTCACGGCTCTAGGTCACGGGACTAGGTTTCCGGTTCTAGTTCACGGCTCTAGGTCACGGGACTAGGTTTACGGTTCTAGTTCACGGCTCTAGGTCACGGCTCTAGGTCACGGTTCTAGTTCACGGCTCTAGGTCACGGCTAAAGGTCACGGCTCTCTCACGGTTCTAGGTCACGGCTCTTAAATAACGGCTATAGGTCACGATGCAAAGTCACGGCTCTAGGTCATGGCTGTCACGACTCAGGGTCACGGCTCTGTCACGGATATATGTCACGGATCTTGGTTACGGCTCTAGGACACAGCCCTAGGTCACGGTTCAAGGTCACGGCTCTAGGTCACGGGTTTAGGTCACGGATCTAGGTCACAGTTCAAGGTCACAACTCTGTCACAGTTCAAGATCAAAGTTCTAGATAAAAACTCTAGGTCACGGCTCTAGGTCACGGCTCTAGGTCACGGTTCAAGGTCACGGTTCAAGGCAAGGTTCTAGGTCACGGCTCTAGGTCACGGATCTAGGTCACAGCTCCAGGTCACGACTCTGTCACGGTTCAAGGTCAAAGTTCTAGATCAAAACTCTAGGTCACTGCTCTAGGTCACGGCTCAAGGTCACGGTTCAAGGCAAGGCTCTAGGTCACGGCTCTTGGTCACGGCTCTAGGTCACGGCTCTAGGTCAAAGACTTTCGACGCAATACCTCATTATCGGGTGGACAGTTTAATTTAACTTTGCCAAAAAATTGGATAATGTCTCCTCATAACCCCACCCTTCCTCTCCTTTACCTTACCTTCCCCCTCTCTCCCTCTCCCCCTCTCTCTTCCCTCTTTCCCTCTCCCTTCCCTCTCTCCCTCCTCTCTTTCCTTTTCCATTTCTCCTTCTCCCTCCCCCTCCCTTTATTCCCTCTCCCTTCTCTCCCACCCCTTCCTCTCCCCTTCCTCTCTCCTTCTCCCTCTTCTCCCTTCCCCTCTGCCATCCCCCTATCCATCCCCTTTCTCCTTCTCCCTCCTCTCCCTGCCCCTCCCTTTCTCCCTCCCTTCTTTCCCACCCCTTTCCCCTACCCTCTATCCCATCCCCTTTCTCCTTTTCCCTCTTCCTTCCCTTTCCCTCCTTCCCCTTTCTCCTCCACTCCCCCCCCGTTCTTCCTCCACTCGGCCTCCCTTCTTCTTTCACTCAATAAAATTATTATTATTATTATTATTATTATTATTATTATTATTATTATTATTATTATTTCCGCTTCAGTAAAGAGATATAGGAAAGAGGTAATTTTGTCTGTTAAAAAAAATAAAAATAAAAAATTCCAAAGGAAACTCAGATCTTTTGGTTTGATATGCAACACACACTAAAAAATTATTGTTTTTTCTCATGTACTGTAGTGTATATTGTTATGGTGATTCCAAAACTTTGATCCCTTTTTTTGGAGAAATTCATAGAACAAAAATCATAAGCCCTTTAAAATTTTAATGATCTATATAAAAATGTTAACCTAACCTACCTAACTTAACCTAACTGGAAACTGACTTAACTATCATAAAATAAAGTATACTGTCTTTCATATTTTAAAGGTTGGATTAAGGACAAATTCACTTAGGTTAATTTATGGTCACAGTTAATTAGTCAAGTCTGACATATTTCTGTTGTACGTATATCACATTTATTGAATATTCATAATTTCATTATCTTTGAATATCCAAGAAATGTACCGTAATATAAAAACAATTCACGGTAAAGGTAGTCATACCTGTGATTACTTTCTACAATTATTACATCTAGCTATAATTGAGTGGAGCATCAAGGTGAGTTAGGTAAGATACAAGGAGTTTAAAGATGAAAATGTATTACGGTCTCTCCTCGACTTACGACGGTGTTCCGTCCCGACGACCAGGTCGTAATACCTCATATATTGTTATTAAATATTATCATCAATGACTTCTTTTGGTATTAAACAATACAATTTGGTGCTAATTTTTTCCTCTTATATAAAGTAGCTTTAGTGTATAGGGTGAAACATCAATCATGAAGTGATTGTCATTAGAACTTTACGGGGTCTGAATTTGTAAAAAAACACAACTAATGTGTTTAATCTACTCATAATCAATTTGGTAAAATGAATGTTTAGGTCATCCACCTCTACTTGGCATTTGAAGAAACATAATTTCAATGTCACCAAACCTAACCTAACCCAACTTAACGAATCTAACATAACCTAACTTAACTGGTAAAAATCGGTCAACTTAAAATCATTAAATTCGCTGGATGGCCAAAAAGATAATAATATCATCAATTCCATTTATTTTAGAAGGACTTATTCATTTTTGTTGAAATCATGGACATACAAAGCCAATATATCTACATTTGATTCTACCAGTGTGAATGGCAAAGTTAATTAATATCACCACTCCAACTGTTGGCCCAAACAAGTCGTAAAGTAGTTCTTTTTTGTAATACATCGAGTCACTAAGGGAATATAAAAATAAAACATGAATTTAGATCACTGAATTTATCTTATTAGTAGCAAATTGTGGTTAAACTGATGCACAAATGAAACATGCCTGGGAAGTACCTAGCACTAGTTACCTGGCATATTTGGACTTATTAAAATATGAAATCTAGGCTAATAAGTAATTATACTAAGGAAATTATTATTTTGGTAGTGCTGGACGGTTATTAATTGCGCTCATTACGAAAATTGGGTCGATATTAATTCTGATAAAGGACGTCATTCACCATCCCAGAGGAAGCTGTTCTCAACACTCTTCAAATAGACCATTTACGACTTTTTTTTAGTTCAATTTGATTTCAATACATTTCTACACATAAATTAGTTGTATTAGTTATCTTAAAGGCTTACCTTTTATGATGGTTAGGCGAATTTGGAGGATATAAACGGCGATGAGACAAGTAGAGGCTGGCGGCATTTTTCGTACACAAACATGGACCGCTTTTAAAAAGAACAATACAATTCTGCATGTGCTGTTCTGTATGGAGTCTCTGTTGTTTTGACGCTTTTTTGTTTTTTTAATGCCCCAATTTAAAAGAGTGACTTACAGTAGATGAATTCACCATTTGGGGGTAAGGGTGGGGGGAGTGAGGGTGGGGGATGGGGGTTGGCGGGGTGAGGGTGGGGGATGAGGGGTGTGGTAATGGAGAAGGTTTAGGTGAGGGAATTTAGTGGACAAAGACTTGAGAATCCAACAGACATATACACAAGATAGTCATACACACACATACATGGCAGTCATATGCACAAGACAGTCATACACGCACACACGACAGTCATGTACACAACAAGAAAGTCATACACACACACACAAACGACAGTCATGTACACAACAAGATAGTCATACACGCACATACATGGGAGTCATATGCACAAGACAGTCATACACGCACACAAACGACAGTCATGTACACAACAAGAAAGTCATACACACACACACAAACGACAGTCATGTACACAACAAGATAGTCATACACGCACATACATGGCAGTCATATGCACAACAAGACAGTCATACACGCACACACGACAGTCATGTACACAACAAGATAGTCATACACACACATACATGGCAGTCATATGCACAAGACAGTCATACACGCACACACACACACGAGAGTCATGTACACAAGAAGACAAGTCATACACGCCCACATAGCTTGAATGTTGTACGGAGTGCCCCATTATATCTCTATGTTAATAAACGTCTACTTTTGGAGGTTGACTGCGTAAATATATGAATTATTAAAGAAAAACAGGCAAAACAGCTAATGTAACATAAATAGACCTTCCAAAAAGTCGATAGTAATTCCCCTGCCTGTGACACGACGAAGTAAGTACCTCTATCTAGCTCCTCCAGTCCTAGATCGAGGCAAGGCCAAGCCAGTTCATCACTTATTAACTAAACTCTCGGGTAGGTGTAGGTTAGGTAGGGTAGGACATCCCGTCTATAACCCCCCACCCATCATCCTCTCACCCATCCTGGGAGGTGGGGAATGGTACCATCCGTCAGCCAACAACAGAAGGTACCAAGAACCACTGA
>NW_024718322.1:0-6661 GCF_018991925.1 Homarus americanus | reverse complement strand
TGTCTGAAGGATAGATGAAGAGGCTGAAGCTGGCGAGTTGGTTGTGGCAGCTGGTGAAGTCGTCCTCGTTGCCAGCAATTCCAATAGGTCCAGGAATTTGCGGTTATCAGCTTGGTGTTGTTGTTGAAGTTGAAGACGGTAAGCTGATTCCTCTGACTGTCTTGACAATTCCTCTTGATGTCGTTTTTCCTCCTCTAATCGACGTCTTTGGGCTTCCTTCTCTTGAGAAACTTGTAGGAAGTGGATTAACTGACGTATATCCTGGCTCCCATCCTTTGAATTTGGCGCGCCCGGCGTGTGAGGCGTGAGGGGGGGTGGGAGGGTCTGTGAGGCGTCGTCTTCCTCATAATCCTCATATAAATTTCCCAGCAAATCGTCGTGGTCAGACATCTCGTGCTTGGTATTGTTGCGATGGGAAAGACAGGGAGAATAAGGTGAAGTGCTATATTTTCGCCAATGGATTTGCTTAAGTGCAGGAACTGGCTGGCAAGTAAAAGAGTACTGACTGTAATATTTGTGAAGTGAGAGGAGGCGGCTAGCGGCGGTGTATTCCTCCGCGCGCCCGGGCGAGATGCTGGTGGTAAGGGGACGCGGGCAGTGGCTTGCGAGCCTCCGTGGATGGGGGGTGTATGCCGGAAGTGCTGTCTTGGAAACTGGGCTGAAGGCGTGTCTGCTACCTGTAGGGCCGCAGAAACATAGCAAAGAGACATGAAAGGCACTGCACTTCACTTAGGGCACTTCACAAGGTCACAAAGCACTTTAAATCCAGGGGCACTGTGGAGTATATCTTCTGGGCGGGAAACACGAGGCCGGGAAACAGACGAGGCCGGCTCTTGAGGCTTGTAAACTGTCGTGTTGGAGCTACTCAGACTGCGCCATGTGGTGTGGTGGATGTAATCCTAGACAAGGTTCTTGAAACTCCAGGGCACGAGCAGTAGATATATTCAACAAGTGTACAAGATTGGGCGTGATAGCCAACCGATACAGGAGCGGTTACTAGGGACCCCGGACCGTAGGTAGGCCGAGGCCGATCTGAGGGAAATTAGCTAGCCAGGCAAGGGGAGTTGCTAGACATTCCTAGGACAATAAATGAGGTCTTCTAATTACTCGACTAGCGCGGTACAGACATAGTACATCGGGACATAGTAAATGAACATAGGCATTAGACATAAGCATGGACATCAGACATGCTATAATAATATGTAGTAATACAGACATGTGAATAAATGGTACAATGAATGGTAACAAGAGTCCTGGTGTCAGGCGTGTTCACATATCTTGGTATGTACATATCTATACACCTGGGAGTGTCAGAGGTGTACCTGGGAGTGTATCAGGTGTACCTGGGTGTGTCAGAGGAGTACTTGCGAGTGTCAGAGGTGTACCTGGGAGTATCGGAGGTGTACCTGGGAGTGTCAGAGGTGTACTTGGGAATGTCAGAGATTTACCTGGGAGTGTCAGAGGTGTACCTGGGAGTGTCAGAGGTGTACCTGGGAGTGTCAGAGGTGTACGTGGGAATGTCTGAGGTGTACCTGGGAGTGTATGAGGTGAACCTGGGAGTGTCAGGTGTGTACCTGGGAGTGTCAGATGAGCACCTAGGAAGGTCAGAGGTGTACCTGGGAGTGTCAGGGGTGTACCTGGGAGTGTCAGAGATGTACCTGGGAGTGTCAGAGGTGTACCTGGGAGTGTCTAAGGTGTACCTGGGAGTGTCTGAGGTGTACCTGGGAGTGTCAGAGGAGAACCAGAGAGTGTAAGAGGTGTACCTGGGAGTGTCAGTGGTGTACCAGGGAGTGTCATATGTGTACCTGGGAGTGTCAGAGGTGTACCTGGCAGTGTCTGAGGTGTGCCTGTGAGTGTCTGAGGTATACCTGGGAGTGTCAGAGGTGTACCTTGCAGTGTCAGGGGTATACCAGGGAGTGTCAGATGTGTGCATGGGAGTGTCTGAGGTGTACCTGCGAGTGTCAGAGGTGTACCTGGGAGTGTCAGGGGTATACCTGGGAGCTTCAGCGGTGTACCTGGGAGTGTCAGAGGTGTACCTGGGAGTGTCAGGTGTGTACCAGGGAGTGTCAGAGGAGCACCTGGGAGTGTCAGAGGTGTACCTGGGAGTGTCAGGGGTGTACCTGGGAGTGTCAGAGATGTACCTGGGAGTGTCAGAGGTGTACCTGGGAGTTTCTAAGGTGTACCTGGGAGTGTCTGAGGTGTACCTGGGAGTGTCAGAGGAGAACCAGACAGTGTAAGAGGGGTACCTGGGAGTGTCAGTGGTGTGCCAGGGAGTGTCAGATGTGTACCTGGGAGTGTCTGAGGTGTACCTGGGAGTGTCTGAGGTGTACCTGGGAGTGTCTGAGGTGTACCTGGTAGTATCAGAGTTGTACCTGGAAGTGTCAGAGGTGTACCTAGGAGTGCCAGAGGTGTACCTGGGAGTGTCAGTGGTGTACTTGTGAGTGTCAGGTGTGTACCAGGGAGTATCAGAGGAGTACCTGGGAGTGTCAGCGGTGTACCTGGGAGTGTCAGAGGAGAACCAGAGAGTGTAAGAGGTGTACCTGGGAGTGTCAGTGGTGTGCATGGGAGTGTCAGAGGTGTACGTGTGAGCGTCTGAGGTGTACCTGGGAGTGTCAGAGGTGTGCCTGTGAGTGTCTGAGGTATACCTGGGAGTGTCAGAGGTGTACCTGGGAGTGTCAGAGGTGTGCATGGGAGTGTCTGAGGTGTACCTGGGAGCAAGGTCTGAGGTGTACCTGGGAGTGCTCAGAGGTGTACCTGAGGTGCAAGTTGGACGTGGGTACTGGGAGTGTCAGGAGGTGTACCCAGGGATTGTCAGGAAAACGGGGAGTGTCAGGATGTAATGAGTGATTGTCAGACCAAAGCTTACAGCCCAGAATTATGTCACATATAACAGCGAGTACACCACAGACCTCGTGGTACCACCGCATTCCAGGTTGACACACCTCAGGTCGACCCTAGGGACTTGACCTGCCCGCTAATGACGTGAGCCGGTGACCTACAACCGCACCTAGCCAAGACACCTGGCCAGGACCACACCTGCACACAATTATCCGGATCAAACCAGTTTAGTGTTAATTGTTAGAGGTCAGAAGCCGGCTGGGCCGACCCCATATAAAGGCCCTACAGTCCCGTCCACGGGCATTCGGGGGTCGATTCCTATTCCATTATCATTATCATTCTGGTTGCTGTCATCTCTCTCCCGTTCGGGTCGTCACTCGGTTCACTAAGCAGAGTCACGCACGTCCCCTCCCCAGGTCGGGAGGGAGACCTCCCGACTAGACCACGGCATCGTCAGCTAAGCAGACTCTCCCTGTGATGGAGGCAGCCCAGCCAAGCATTCACTGGGCCTACGTCAGGGTACACGTGAGTCTTGTCAGAACGTCCTAGGGTGAGTTACCTACTGTGGGAAGTGTATTCATTCAGGTGTGTCCGAGAGTCAGTGTCAAGTAACGTAAAGCATAATGTGTTAGTACCCCGATATAATAGTGATATTAATGTGTCCATGTCATTGAGTGAAGTAATAAATAGTTGTATCGAAGAGGTGTTTAACAAGTTGTCCCTTTAAGAAGTAATATACGTGTATTGACATACGAGATAAGATAAGCGTAGTGACGCTGTGCAAATAACATCCAGGCCACGCTACCAAGTTTCCTATCTTTACATTCCTATACTCTATACTCTCTCCTATATATATATATATCTTCCTCTTCTCTGTTTATTCTGTCTCATTACAATGGTGGCAGCGAACTATGACGTTAACCCACGCTCCCCTCGTCCCTTGTTATTGGTAACAGTGTACTTAACGTAAACCCATGCCTTCCCTCGGTTAGCCATAACACCTGGCTCGTTAGTTCAAAAGTGCGTGATAAGAAGTTCCTGCGTAGTAGCGTGAAAAGTGTCCTAGTGTGTCTCCGTTACAGCTCAAGTAAATGTCTCTCGTCGTGGTAGGCGCGAATTTTTAATAGAAATATGTTCAGTGCTTAACGTAATTTCTCAGTGTCACCCGCTATCTGTGGCATTCTCAGTAGCCCAAGTGCAGTTTGATTGTTGGTCAGTGTTGAATGTAGCCATTGTGTTTCAGTGATGAAAGCGGTGTCTGTACTAACTGTTATAACTTAACATGTCTTTTAACCTACATCCTCCTCCCTGTCCTAATCCTTACCTCACCCTCCTTACCCTTCCTCCCATCCCTGCCCTGCCCTGCCCCGCCCCTCCGTTCCGTGCACCTCCCCGCCCCGCGAAGCCTAGGTCTGGCCCGATCAACCGCGCCTCGGCTCCTCCCCACCTCACCCGCAACGCACCAGCCTGGCTGGGCCTGGCCAGCCTCGCCTCGCCCCGCGCCGCCCCGCCTCGCCCCACCCCGCTCGGGTGACCTCACGTCCTTCTGACCTGCCCCGCCGCTTGACCACACTAATCCCCCGTCTTTTGTCCCGTAAGCTGTGTGTTGATGATGATGGTTAATATGAAGTAATATTGCGATGAATGCAGAGCTTCACTCAGTGTATTTTTATGCTATTATGATTTGTGATGTACTCTTTGACGCGCAGTGATAAATGATATTTAGTGTAGTGCGCAGAGCTTCACTCCCCGACCCAGCCTGATGAGAACATTGTCGTGACGGAAATGATAGTTGCCAAACATTGACCTATCGTATAAAGTAAACTTTTTTTTTTTGCGAATGCACTTCCAACTAATCCATCACCCCTTTAGGATTGTTTCTCTGTCAAATGTCACACACAGTACCACCCATGGCCAGCCGGACGTCAACCACAGTACATACGAGCAGAGAAGAACCAGCATGATGAAAGCAGCGTGATGAATGCAGCTTGATGAAGGCAGCACGAAACCCACCACACACCACGTCACTTCTTTCAAGTCCTCCCTTGGTATAGGATTAAGAAGATTTTATATTTTTCTACTTTAGGAAGTAAGGAGTGTGGAATGGATCGCCACACAACGAACCCTGGTGAGCCCAGCCAGGGAGGGATTCACCACTGTGGAAGGTGTAAGACAGGACGGTCTTTGGTCTCGCCGACACTCACGTACGGAGGGCGAGCCTTGGTCCGCGGAACCTGCCTTACGAGTCATCTAAGGAGACGACAGCCCAAACAGTGGACCGGCTCATCCCGGCCGGAGAGGGCCGACGGCAGATGAACAGAAAATCGTCTGGAATATGTTGAAAATGATGATGTTGCAGAGAAGAAATACAGATGGAGCAGAAAAATTCGTCTGGAATATGTTGAAAATGATGATGTTGCAGAGAAGAAATGCAGATGAAGCAGAAAAATTCATCTGGAATATGACGGAAAACGAAGATGTATAAAGAAACACAGATGGAGCAGAAAAATTCGTCTGGAATATGTTGAAAATGATGATGTTGCAGAGAAGAAATGCAGATGAAGCAGAAAAATTCATCTGGAATATGACGGAAAACGAAGATGTATAAAGAAACTCAGATGGAGCAGAAAAATTCATCTGGAATATGAAAATGAAGATGTATAGAGGAAGAACGCAGATGGGACAGAAAACTCGTCTGGAAGAGTATGGAAACCAGGAGGAAGTGAGAAGAAGTCAGAAGGTGTGGAGAAACGACCTACAAGGTGCGGTATGTGAAGAAAGAAGACAGAAAACAGAAGACGTGCTATGTGAAGAAAGAAGACAGAAGATGTGCTGTCCTGACATCACAAGAAAGCCGATGATGAAGGACCAACCGACTACAGCTGCTGAGCTGCCGCCATCCCCTATTTTTCAGATACCAGCTGGATGGAAGACGTGAGCTATGCTGGACCCAACTAATGTACTGATGTTGTTGATGTATAATAAAAAGATATCAATACCCTAATATGTGAAGTAGGAACATTTTTTGTGTATTTTGAAGTATTTTCTCTGATTTTTGTTGATGTTTACTACAAAGAATGTCTTTTTTTAGTCTCACTTTTTTCTATGAGTTCATTTGATCAATGTCTTGGACTATGAAACACGATGTTGTAGCTGTATTACTGACTGAGATGAATTATTATTTTGACATGGGCTGATAAGGAAATGTAACACCTGCTAGAATGTGATTTGCAAGGTTGCCTCGGACACTATGCTACATATGAAGGATTTTTTCATTCTATGTTCACTTGCTATGTTTCCTTTTTCTCCTGGCATAGAAGCTTTGATCTTGGCGGGAGGTATAGTGAGCTTTGTCAGATCAAACTAGCGCCAGTAGAAAAACATACACCTATGAGATTGTTGTTTGTAAATGTGAAACTATGTTATCGCCCCAGGAATTATCTTTGACACCACACGTGATGTTGCTGTCTATATGTGGCATCAGTCTCTGTGATGAAGCTTTGGTCTTGGCGGGAGGTGTAATGAGTGATTGTCAGACCAAAGCTTACAGCCCAGAATTATGTCACATATAACAGCGAGTACACCACAGACCTCGTGGTACCACCGCATTCCGGGCTGACACACCTCAGGTCGACCCAAGGGACTTGACCTCGCCCGCTAATGACGTGAGCCGGTGACCTACAACCGCACCTAGCCAAGACACCTGGCCAGGACCACACCTGCACACAATTATCCAGATCAAACCAGTTTAGTTAATTGTTAGAGGTCAGAAGCCGGCTGGGCCGACCCCATGTAAAGGCCCTACAGTCCCGTCCACGGGCAT
>NW_024718321.1:0-4834 GCF_018991925.1 Homarus americanus | reverse complement strand
TGTGAGTGTGCATGGTGTGTGTGTGTGCATTGTGTGTGTGTGTGTGTGTGTATATGGTGTGTGTTTGTTTGTTTGTATGGTGTGTGCATGGTGTGTGTGTGTGTTTGTGTGTATGTGTGTATGGTGTGTGTATGTGTATGGTGTGTGTATGTATGGTGTGTGTGTGTGTGTGTGTGTGTGTGTGTATGTGTGTGTATGGTTTGTGCATGTACGGTGTGTGTATGGGTGTGTGTGATTGTGCATGGTGAGTGTGTGACTGTGTATGGGGTGAGTGTGTGTGTGTGTGTGTGTTTCCATTGCCATGAGGATATCATACAATTCTTAAAGCACTGGTCACATGGGCGCATTTTTTTTTAGCAATTTCTTGCCGGAAAGTTATTTCGAGCAATTTTCGAGAAATTCGAGCAAGTTTTTGAAGCATTTTTATTGACAATCGTGATAGTCAATTTCTTGACTATTTCGAGCAAGATTATCGGTTCAAAACCCGGTTAATACCATATTTAATGACACGAAGCTTATTTATCGAGTATTTACCTTGGCTATATATAACATAGATCAATAACATTATGTATAAAATGCACAAACAGTTTTTTACGACACACTGAGTTTATTATTTGGGTGGTGTTTTGGCGTGTTTGTTTACAAAACACAAGCCCATACAGCCGGTCATTCTCCACACACTAACAACCCTCCCTACTGTAACTACGATAGTTGAACCAGTCTATTTTAAACACTCGTTCCTCCTCCTCGCCAGCCACTTACGAGTCCCCAATAGTTTTTCTTCGCTTTCTCTCATTTCTTTTTAATAACAACAATAATACCAAGGATAGCTGCTGCGTCGTCTGCATTGTTGTTGTGATGTTCCGTCTCCCTTCTACTCGCACAACGGCGTTAACTTTTTTTTCTTGCTGTAGTAACTGAACCAAGAGCCACTCGTGTGACCACATTTGGAAGAAATTACTCGTAATTTCTTGCTCCAAATTAATTGCTCATCAAAGGGATCGTGTGACCGTAACTTAAGTCACCCTTAAGAAAAACTGTAAATACTGATTCACAAAACTTAAGGATAATTTCTGACTTGGAACCATCGGTGTAATGCAGAAAACAGTTATTGTATTCTAAAACCTACCCAAGAAATCTTTTACCCACTTACGATATAATTCTTTTCTATTCCATCAATAGATGTTATTTTACTTTTTTATACGTATTTTTATTTTAGTAATTTATAAACTATTTTCTTTATATACTTCATTACCTTTTAGTGTAATGAAGAGAATGAATTACAGAAGGTTTTTATAATTATATTACGAACAATATTTTTCCTCGCAATAAATAAACAATGACGATGATCTTGTTTACAATATGGAGCTTGATGTCTTACTCCATGTTCGTTTATTACATTTTCTGCCATACCCGACTGTTCTTTTCTTTCTTGTGGTGAAGGTTTTTGACAATTGATATATATATAAAGTTGAGTTAAGAATAATGACTCTGATATTATAGCCATTAGGTCCTGAATAATAAGTGGTGTCTAAGTGAACAAATGTATGATGTCTTCAATTACCAGCGTAGTGTGGGGTAACAGTGGGGGTAGAAGCGAAGGGTAGGAGTGAAGGGTGGGAGTAAGGCGTGGGAGTAAGGGGTGGGAGTAAGGGGTGGGAGTAAGGGGTGGGAGTAAGGCGTGGGAGTAAGGGTGGGAGTAAGGGGTGGGAGTAAGGGGTAGGAGTAAGGGGTGGGAGTAAGGGGTGGGAGTAAGGGATGGGAGTAATGGGTGGGAGTAAGGGGTGGATAAGGGGTGATATGGGTGATAAGGTATACATGTGATATGTGACAGGGTGGGATATGGGGATAATGTATGGGTGGGGATATGGGTGAGCATATGTGATAATAAGGAGCATAAGAGTACAGGAGTATGTGGAGTATAAGGAGTACAGATAAGGGGTGGGGAGACATGGGTAGGAGTATGTGAGATAAGGGTGGGATATAAGAGCATAGGGAGCATAAGGGAGAAGGCACATACAGGGAGTATAGGAGTTGAGGTGAGGGGGAGTGCAGGAGTAAGGGTGGGAGCAAGGGTGGAGTATGGTGATAAGGAGGATATATGTGATATAAGATATGGGTGAGTAAGGAGTATGGGGCAGGATAAGGGTGGAGAACTATGGTTAAGGACATGCAAAGCAGGGGGACTAAGGGGAGGAACAAGGGGTGGGAGTAAGGGGTGGCAGTAAGGGGTGGCAGTAAGGGGTAGGAGTAAGGGGTGGGAGCAAGGGGTACGAGTAAGAGGGTGGAAGCAAGGGGTGGAAGCAAGGGGTGGGAGTAAGGGGTATGAGTAAGTGGTAGGAGTAAGTGGTAGGAGTAAGGGGTAGAAGTAAGGGGTAGAAGTAAGGGGTAGGAGTAAGGGGTAGAAGTAAGGGGTAGAAGGAAGGGGTGGGAGCAAGGGGTGGGAATAAGGGGTGGGATTAAGGGGTGGGATTAAGGGGTGGGAGTAAGGGGTAGGAGTAAGGGGTAGGAGTTACGAGTAAGAATGTGGGACAAGAGGGAGGGGTAGCAGTGGGGGGTAGGGTTAGGTTACAAACTTCTATTTACTTCATCATCTGTATCCTGCTGGTGATGTTCTCTCTTTAAACAATTGTAGGAGCAAGAACCAAAAAACTGTCCACTGCATCAAGATTTTGAAAAAATAAAAAATACTTAGATATAAACTTTTAATTCAACTCTGTAATAAAAATAATTGCAATAATGAATCTAAACAAGAAATGAACTGGGTGAAAAAAATCTACAAAATACAAAAAATATAAAAAAGAAGAATTACAGTAAAACCTGAATCATTGTAATAAACATTATTAAACTTTTCGTTGTTATGACCTAAAACAAACAAGGAAGACTCGTCTAGATTTTCGCTCTGTGAATTAACGCCTTGGATCGCTTTTGGGCAAGAGGGGAGTTACTCCGACTTATTCCGTGAAAATATTCCCAACTGTCCATAGAATCCGTTACAGTTTCCTTTATAGTAAGTGACTCACAAATGATTAATATTCTCATTCACCAATACTTTATTATATCAGAGAACAGTGCAGAGATAAGCTGGCCAATGAGCGATGGTCAAAGATAATACAGATTTAATACTGGATTGATAAGTACAGCTATAGTGATTTGTTTCATGTTACAGTAATAATAAACTTTATCAAATGTTATAACTACCAAAGTGTTATTTTCGTGATCGATACCCTGCTGCCAGGATTATAACATCGTTTAAAAGTTCAGTAAAAATATCATGCAGATTAAAACCTAACCTAGTGTATCGTAACCTAACTTAGCCTTTCCTAAGCTAATTTAGACTATCCTAAACTAGCCTAACCTATCCTAATCACACCAAACCTAACCTATCCTAAATTTATATATCATCAACAGATTTATAGATATGTTGGAGAAATAATTATCAAAAGTTTGTTGTCTCTGCAAATGTATTTTTAAAAAAAGAAATGAAATTAAAACTTTCTAGAGAACTCAATTGTGTCATGAGCGTTGCGGCTTGGTTAGGTTAGGTAACATTAGGTTAGGTTAGATAAGGTAAGGTAAGATTAGGTAAGGTGAGGTAGTGTTAGGGTTAAATACATTTTACTAATTTTGCATCAAAATAATCACGACTGAAGGTATCGGATAAAAAACCTCTGAATATAATTCTTTTTCTGAGAAAAAAATTTCTTTACCAATTATTTTTTGCCCCACTTTTTTTATTAAGTTTGATGAACTTAGATTAGGTTAGGTATTATTTAACTCTGAGTCATGGGTACTTATTGGATACTTGGCAGAATAACTTGTTATAACTTGGTCCTAACAAAGGCGGAGTCTAAGCAAAAATGTTCACTTGACCTCATATTTGGATTTCATTACTGAAGGATATTTACAGCTATATCACATTAATAAGGTCTATCTGCAAGTTTATTCAGTCATAAAAAAAATATACCCTAAATGTGGACAATAAAAATCTTCTATTTTGGTACAAATTACTTGAAAAGTTGTAAGAAGACAAAAGCTGCATCTCTTCCATAAAGCGAGAAATAGAACAGCCAAGCCTCTTCTTGTCGTAAAAAAAAACTAATATTGTATTTTAGTATGTTGATGTACGAAACATTTTCTTCATTATTCTATGATAAAACAAGTCTAACAAGCATTATTAAAACATACATTATTAATTTTTTTTCATGCAATCCGGAAATAGCGACTACTATATCCAGGTTGATCGTGTTGAGGTCCTGTAAGTTACAGGCTAGATTACGAGCTCACTTACGGAGTTCGATGCCAAATATTTGTTTTGAGAATTCCGATCGGAGACTGTAAGTCCAGTTACTTGGTAAACAAGTAGATACAGTGAAATAAACTGCTGTACCTAAATATTATGTAACTCACAATATATTCCCAAAACAGCACGTTTACAGATGAAAATAAAAAAGCATAAATAATACAAACAAAATCAATTAATATGTTTTTTATTACAGTATTTTTAAATATCAGAAGCGTAGGTTCAGCGCTTCTTTTGTGTCTTTTTCCCGGTGAAGATGTAGTCTCCCCATGGCAGGTACTGGTCCTTTTGTACACGGCAGAAAGTGGTAGTTTCCTTCTTCTTCTTGTTGTTTTGGGTCTTGTTGTTTTGGGTCTTAGTGTGTTTTGTGGTCTGCAGTTTGTTAGATCGGGGGCCCTTTTCCTTCATCTGGCAAGGCTTCACCTCCACCTTAGTCACCTTCGATACAGTGCGTCGGAACACCATTGTGATGTACTGACACTAACAGCTCTCTCACTGAGGTCAAATCAAAATTTGACCATACAGAAAGAA
>NW_024718320.1:0-11000 GCF_018991925.1 Homarus americanus | reverse complement strand
ATTACTTTTCACTAAACTATGTATAAATTATAACGGTAAAACTTATGGAATACTACACAAATCACAACACTAAGATCCTACTGTAGGATTGATGTGAATTATTGTTTTAAGAGGTTTGAAAACTTAACCCACAAACATTTATGAATGTTGCTTCTAGTTCACCTCTAATTAGTGATTCCACAGGTAACCGGAAACCGCAACAACTCCTTAGATATGAAACAATAGACCAAAAGGCAATACGTTGTATACATTTTTTTATTCATCATGAATGATTAGCTAGACTTATAGGGAGCCTTGAACTAGACCTAGATTAGTACAGGAAAAGGCAAAGAAAAAGATTATATAAACATTTATTTGCTCCTAAAACGTAAGGAAGAATACGGTGTCCTTCCTAGCTTGAGGGGATGATGGTGCTATGTTCAGAGAGTGACAGTTAGGGCTTCTTACTGTCACGCTAAAAGAAAATTCTCTGAGAATAGCATGAAAACGAATGTACACAGTTCGCTTCGTTGTATGTACTAAGGCTGATCTAGAGTGCAGTGGGAATGAGAATGTGTTCCCTCATATCTTTACGAACAACTTTAGACAACTATATAGTGGCGGATAATATTACACTACGAGTAATAACTTAATGTATCTTCTGGAGATAAGTTGTCTGATCAAGGCACGATGGTACCCAGACGAGTTATTGTGGATATTGCGTAATGTCGAGCACTTTCGTATTAGTGAACCCGATAACGATACCTCTTGAAGTATAGCAGGGACAAGTGATCAGCAGTTTACCGAGGCGTGAAAGTTCGAACGCTCGTGCTTGGTAGCATGCTTGGGTAGCGCGCAACCGCCGTCCGGCTGACAGCGTACAGCGACATTGTTTTCCAGAAGGTCGTGGTTCTTAGGCCCATATGCAAGATCAGCCGTGGTGTATACCATGCTGTAGTACTCCCATGGTTGTTATGCAAGAAGCGTTTTTGGCTAAAAAAAAGAAAAATATGTACGATTCGTTATTGGAACATGGGGAAATTTCGTGGTACACATACCCCCGTCCGATGATCACTACGAGGGAACTATTTTTGAAACCAAAAGAAAGAAAATTGATTTGGATGGACATAAAATGTATAAATCTGCAAAGGAATAATATTTTTTATACGATATACTCCATATAGAACAGCACATGCAGAATTGTATTGTTCTTTTTAAAAGCGGTCCATGTTTGTGTACGAAAAATGCCGCCAGCCTCTACTTGTCTCATCGCCGTTTATATCCTCCAAATTCGCTAACCATCATAAAAGGTAAGCCTTTAAGATAACTAATACAACTAATTTATGTGTTGAAATGTATTGAAATCAAATTAAACTAAAAAAAAGTCGTAAATGGTCTATTTGAAGAGTGGTGAGAACAGCTTCCTCTGGCACGGTGAATGACGTCCCTTATCAGAATTAATATCGACCCAATTTTCGTAATGAGGGCAATTAATAACAGTCCAGCACTACCAAAATAATTATTTCCTTAGTATAAATACTTTGTAGCATAAATTTCACACTTTAGTAAGTCCAAATATGCTGGGTAACCAATGCCAGATGAATCCAAACTGGTCCATCCGTGATGGTCGATGGACGTCCCTTATCAGAATTAATATCGACCCAATTTTCGTAATGAGCGCAATTAATAACCGTCCAGCACTACCAAAATAATTATTTCCTTAGTATAATTACTTAATAGCCTAGATTTCATATTTTAATAAGTCCAAATATGCCAGGTAACTAGTGCCAGGTACTTCCCAGGCATGTTTCATTTGTGTATCAGTTTAACCACAATTTGCTACTAATAAGATAAATTCACCGACATAAATTCATATTTTATTTTTTATTCCCTTAGTGACTCAATGTATTACAAGAAAGAACTACTTTACGACTTGTTTGGGCCAACAGTTGGAGTGGTGATATTAATTAACTTTGCCATTGACAGTGGTAGAATGAAATGTTGATATATTGGCTTTGTATGTCCATGATTTCAACAAAAATGAATATGTCCTTCTAAAGTAAATGGAATTGATGATATTATTATCTTTTGGCCATCCAGCGAATTTAATGATTTTAAGTTGACCGATTTTTACCAGTTAAGTTAGGTTACGTTAGATTAGTTAAGTTGGGTTAGGTTAGGTTTGGTGACATTGAAATTATGTTTTTTCAAATGCCAAGTAGGTGGATGACCTAAACATTCATTTTACCAAATTGATTATGAGTAGATCAAAAACATTAGTCTTGTTTTTTTTACAAATTCAGACTCCGTAAAGTTCAAATGACAATCACTTCATGATAGATGTTTCACCCTATACACTAAAGCTACTTTATGTAAGAGGAAAAAATTAGCACCAAATTGTATTGTTTAATACCAAAAGAAGTCATTGATGAGGAGAGACTGTACTACAATTTCATCTTTAAACTCCTTGTATCTTACCTAACTCACCTTGATGCTCCACTCAATTATAGCTAGATGTAATAATTGTAGAAAGTAATCACAGGTATGACTCCCTTTACCGTTAATTGTTTTTATATTACAATTCTTGGATATTCAAAGATATGAAATTATGAATCTTCAATAAATGTGATATACGTACATTCTAATGATGACAACAGAAATATGTCAGACTTGACTACTTAACTGTAACCAGAAATTAACCTAAGTGAATTTGTCCTTTATCCAGCCTTTAAAATATGAAAGAGAGTATACTTTATTTTATGATAGTTACGTCAGTTTCCAGTTAGGTTAAGTTAGGTAGGTTAGGTTAACATTCTTATATAGATCATTAAAATTTTAAAAGGGTTATAATTTTTGTTCTATGAATTTCTCCAAAAAAGGGATCAAAGTTTTGGGATCACCATAACAATATACACTACAGTACATTAGAAAAAAACAATAATTTTTTTAGTATGTGTTGCATATCAAACCAAACAAATCTGAGTTTCCTTTGGAATTTTTTATTTTTTTTTAAGACAAAATTACCCTCAATATTTAGATGTTGGAAACTTATAAATATTAACCCTCATAAATATAGGTGTTTCATAATTCGCAAATTTAACTAACACAATATTAATGACTTTATTTTAACTTACAGGAAGAGATACAGCTGACAATTCACCTTTCACCAATACTGAAGAAATAAATCTTGGTATCATTTGATTGATGGGAAATTTTTTCCGGTTCCAGGGAAGATTTTGGAATTTGCTTTCTAACCTAACCTCGGAACTGGTTCCCAGACTCGGAACAGAAAAATTTGGAGACTTTCCGTAAAATCCCCATATTACTCATAGACCAGAAAAAATGCAGTTTCTGGAATTTTCTGAACATATACCTTGGAGAAATCATAACGTACTGTATGCCTTAATTATTATTATTTTTTTTTTATTTTACACTCAGCATACATACGTGGATATTACGTATTAATTTACTTGTGAAATTTGTGGATGATTTTTCTTTTAAAATACTTTACTCCTGATCACCCATATATTATAGCATATCCTGCTTTCAATAAAGGCTATATTCTGAAATAAGCATTATCATTGTATTCTTATCCTTATTATTATTACAGTTTATATTAAACATTAAAAAATGCAGGAATGATTTGCAATTAACTTTGCAGACTGTATTGAGGATATTTTTAAACCATTTAATTATCATCTTGTTCTAGGTTTAACATTATTAGTCTGATTAGTTGGAAGAATTTCATGACTATACCTACTGTATATAGGTTCCATGACATTTGCTCACAAGACGAACCTTATCTAACCTAACATGTCTTCATTTCCATAATAGTTGAGTATATGCCTTGTAAACAAATGTCTGCACACTAACTATATGAAGGCTCTCTGGTGAGGATCCATATACAGTATTTACATGTAATATTTTTCCAAATAAAAGACTTTTTAAACTGCAGAGACTTTTCTCCGACTACTGGTTTAGTCCATGTCTTAACATATTGTATACATTTTTACTCCTGACATTGGGAAAGTGTTCATGTCTTGTTTTTTTTGAAAGAGTATTTATTGCATTACTATAATCAGGTGGAGAAAAGGAGGAAACATTATCTCAAGTTTTCATATCTTGTAGATAACTGGCCTTGTATAAAATGAAAGTCAAAATTTTGGTATAAAATAATTTCCTGTTTGATAGAAAACTAACAGTTATGGAGATATTTTTTCAAGATTCTATCCCAATTCATTTGTACAGTGAGTTCATCACTGTCATAACAAAATTATAATACCTAATATTGGACTTCGGTATATTCTACTGACTTCATCCATAGAACAGGCCATAGTTCTCTTTATTACACTCACCCAACCCCAAGTTCATGAAAAACTTATAACTATATTGTTAGATTTAATAAGGATAAAGAAGAAAGGAACAGATATTACACTCAATTCCTACGTTTTCATGGTTGTCACAGGCTTTATTTACCTATATTCACTGTAAATGATCGTATTTCATTCCCAGAATTGGCTTATAATCCAAGAAAATAGGAAAATAAGGTGCACCTTAGCTTGGGACTCAAGTTTTTTATGCTCGTAAATCGTGTAGCAAGAGCAAATGTTTCGTGCCACTGACAACGTTTTCAGGGTGCAAGCATACCAACCCCCAAGTCTTCTGGCAGTTGGTACACCTGACTACACTACGATGACGTAGTAACAACAAATGACAGTCGGGTACCACCATGGCCCATCTTGAATAATCACCAAATTTTCACTCCATTCTATTACCACCGCCGGGATACAATGGCATGGTGAACACCACGGCTGATCTTGCATTTGGGCCTTAAAATCATGGTCGTTCTTGTTATATTCATGATCGTGGTTGTTATAATCATAATCGTGGTTGTTATAATCATGGTCGTGGTTGTTATAATCATAGTCGTGGTTGTTATAATCATGGTCGTGGTTGTTATAATCATAGTCATGGTTGTTATAATCATGGTCGTGGTTGTTATAATCATGGTCGCATGTTATAATTATAGTCGGTTGTTATAATCATAGTCGTGAATTTCATATTCATGGTCGTTCTTGTTATATTCAAAAGTATTCGCTTGTTATAATCATATTCGTGGTTGTTATAATCATGGTGGTGGTTGTTATAATCATGGTCGTGGTTGTTAAAATCATGGTCGTGGCTGTTATAATCATAGTCGTTGTTGTTATAATCATATTCGTGGTTGTTATATTCATAGTCGTGGTTGTTATAATCATGGTCGTGAGTGTTATAACTATGGTCGTGGTTGTTATAATCATATTCGTGGTTGTTATAATCATGGTCGTGGTTTTTATAATCATGGTCGTGGTTGTTATAATCATAGTCGCGGTTGTTATAATCATGGTCGTGGTTGTTATTGTAATGAGACAAATCTCACAAGAAGAAGATTACATATAGGTAGAATATTGATAGTATAAGAGTATAAAAGAGAGGAAGACTTTGGTAGCGTGCTCGTGATAGATATTTACACTTATCGTATCTTATACGTCAATACACATCTATTACGTCTTAAGGGCGACTTCTCAAACACCGCTTCGTTACAACTCTTTATTAATTACGAACATGACATGGACACATTAATAACACCTTCTATTGAAGTTACTAGGACATTATATTTACGTTACTAGGACATCATATTACGTTACTAGACACTGATTCTCGGACACGAACATGAAATGAATACACTTCCCACGTAAGTAACTCATCCCATGGAAAGCTCTGACAAAACTCACGTGACCTAGGGGAGGCCTAGTAGGTGGTCCTGGGTTGTCTCTATGGGAGACTGCTTAGCTGGGCACTGGTGTGTCGAGGGCAACTCGCTCCTGACCGGAGGCGACCGGAGGCGGCTTGCCTCCGGCCCCTGACTTCTCTCGAGCAGGACTGGGAACGTGGTAGCTGTCCCTTCTTGGTTACAAGACACACTCTCTCTCTGTCTCTCTCTGGCTGAGGGAGGACTAGGACGTCCTATATATTGGGAGGCGAGCCGTCAGGTTGAGCTGATCGGGGGGGCGGCGAAGGGTCTCCTTACATTTGCCCTCGCTAATGTAGGGTCAGGTCTGGACTTCTTCTGCGGTGTAGGTTATTGTGTATATTGGGAGAGAATCGGCCGGTGCCTTCTTACATGTTTGTTGGGGCCGTGTGACATGGGAGGGGAGCCTGGCTGATTTATAACCCTTGGTCAGCGGCGAGAGTTACCCTACACTTGACCCCCCTAATGTCGGGTCAAGTCTGGACTGTTTCTGAGATGTAAGCTGTGGTCTGACAACCCATCACTACATTATAATCATGGTCGTGGTTGCTATAATCATGGTCGTGGTTGTTATAATCATAGTCATGATTGTTATAATCATGGTCGTGGTTGTTATATTCATGGTCGTGCTTGTTATAATCATAGTCGTGGTTGTTATAATCATGGTTGTGGTTGTTATAATCATAGTCGTGGTTGTTTTAATCATGGTCGTGGTTGTTATAATCATGGTCGTGGTTGTTATAATCATGGTCGTGGTTATTATAATTATGGTCCTGGTTGTTATAATCATTAGGGTGTGTCATAGGAGGGAAGATCAGCTAAAACTAATGGCCCATCACTTTTTTGGTAGATTTTAGTGTATATAAGCAGAAAATAATTTCAGTTTCAATATTTTGCAAGCTTTTGCTGGGTAAATTTTAGCGTGAAATTTATCGAAAATCTAACGTACAGCTGCATTAGTGCATTACAATTAAATAGTGAACATTGCTTTCTGACTTCATTCTTTAACAACCCAACTAACAATATTTTTTTCTGTTTCAGATTCTGATGCATTTATGAGTTGATAATATTTGCGATGGCTGCTTGTGTCAGGACGAGGAACCAAAAATCCAGCCATCTCAGTCACTATCTTGCCTGTATATATTCCTGAAGTCGGAGCTGCCTACATTGAGAGATGCTTTATACGTGTTTTAATCAGGCAAATCAGTGAAAAAGAACCAAAGAAACTACACAAACAAAGACATTGCCAGTGATATGACCCCAAAAGTTTGCTCCTAAGTATTTATACACTTGGCTAACGCTTTCAGTTCAAGCCTCCAGTCATAAATAAGTCAGAAGAAGATTAGTGGTAGACTGCTAGCCAAGTTGGGAAAAAGGCAAGAGATATCTCTGGGAGAGGAAAACTTGCATATGACAGCTTTGCCAAGCAACTGGACCAGCTACTGACATAACTACTTGCAAGTGCCCACGTTCTGTCCTGAGTTTGGATGCGATCGTGACTGTAAATCCGAGGCCCACATCTCCTGTATTTGCAAGCGTGAACTGAAGATTCCTGTGATCAAACTGGCATTTGTCAAAGCACAGAGAGAGAAGACTGGCAGTATAGGGGCTCTCATGATTTCTAGCCAAGATATTCCGGAGTCCAGGAGACAGGAGGCTGCCACAGAGAGACAGAAGAGGAGAAGAGTTGCTGAGGAAAAGAGACTTGAGAAGGCCCAGGGTGAGGTAAAAAAAGGCCGATGATTGGAGTCAAGCTGATTCAGAGTTTAATGACTTCCCCATGGCTGATCCGAGTGCTGACCAGGAGAATGGTGACTGTCCCTAACCCAGAAAATAATGATCCCAAACCTTCCAGGCATAAGATTCGAAATAGGAAAGATATCCCGAGCATAGCTCTGGCCAGCATGCGACACCACACTGGTCTCAGAGAAACTGCAGAGATAGCAACAGCTGCCTGGATTGACGGTGGTTTGATAACACCTGATGATGTTCACCTGGTGATAGATCATAACAAAGTAAGGAGAGCCCAGGAGAAACTTGTCAGTAACCTAGAAGAGGAGTTTGATAAGGGGATAAGAGAAAATGGAATCAATTGTTTGTTCTTCGATGGGAGAAGGGATGACACTAAAGTGTTCATGAAAGTTGGAGATTCTGACAAGTTGTTCCCTGCCATGGTGAAGGAGGAACACTACTCCTGCTGCAGTGAACCAGGAGGGAAGTATTTGTGGCATTTCACTCCCGGAAAAGATGACATCAGGAAACCAGCTGAGATGAAGTGGCAAGATAACGACGTGAACTGGCTCGAAGGAAGAACATGGAACCAGACCCACCACAAGCCATTGGAGGGGACAGCACTAACACGAACACAGGGTGGCAAGGGGGGGTCATACAGTGGATAGAGCGGAAGATTGGGAGGAAGCTGGTCTGGATTGTTTGTGACCTCCACACCAACGAGTTGCCACTCGGACATCTGATCCAGGAGCTGGATGGCAAGACTCTTTCAAACAACAGATGGTCTGGTCCTCTTGGCAAGATGCTGGACTCTGCCACTGAGTTAGAAATAAATCCGAGCTTTGAAAAAAAAAATCACGAGTTTGGCCCTCCACTCGTTGAGCTTGCACATACTGTCATTGACGACCTGAGTACTGACCAGTACTATGGTTCCATGATTTGCAGTGCCATCAAAACTGGGGTCATGCCTGATAGACTTGCTTACCTGCAGATAGGTCCAGTCTCACATTCTAGGTGGCTCACAACGGCTCTCAGGTTCTGCAGAATTTGGGTCGCTCATCATAAACTGAAAGGGAACCAGCTTCACAACCTGAGACTTAGTGTCCAATTCATCGTGAGTGTCTACTTGCCAAAGTGGTTCAACACCAAGGTCAAGTCATCGTTCTCCGAAGGTCCGAGGCATGTTCTCTTCCAGCTTGAGCTCCTGAGGAGTCAGCCAAGGAAGGTTGTTCAGATTGTGGAGCAGACTGTGAGGAGATCTTCCTGGTATGCTCATCCCGAGGCAGTTCTGCAGACAATGCTCTGCAATAAGGATGAGGAGGAGAGAAGAGTGGCAGTCAAAAAGATCTTGGATATGAGACTTATGAGAGGATCTGGGCATGACAGATCGGTTGTGGTAGCTGATTCCTTCAGGGTCAGGAAGACTCCTGGGGGCCAATCTCAGTGCCAAGACCTCCCACTGATCTCATAGATCTGGATAACATCAGGCTAACAGTGAGCCTCTTACCTGCAGCCTCGCAATGTTCTGAGTCAAGAACTTTCTTGGACAACTTCATGCATGTCCCTGCCTGGCTGCACCCAGAGTATAGGCGTTGTGTACAGCAAGTGGCCCGAGGCCAGCAGTCCGTGTGCCTGCAACCAGGAGGAGGGCTACATCCGAGGAGCTCATGTGGTCAGCAGAGGGGAGGTGACGATGAGTAGAAACAGAAGCAAAGAAAGACAGGTTCTCTATGGTGTGCAGCAACACCGAGTCGTAGTAATAAACGGTTTTTGTATTTGATGATTTTGCTAAGATATTAAATTTAATAAATAATGTCCAAAATCATTACGTTTCACTATTCTGGATCATTTTCCATCCTAATAAATTAACCTGATACATTTACTTTACTTTAAATAAGCTATTTAGTGGTGTTGGTAAAAGGGTGGGAGTACTGAATTTTCATAAGATTTCAAGTTAAAATTTACCTAGCAAAAAATAAAAACTTTTCAAATCTGAAGATATCACATGATTCTGCACATAGAACTACATCATTAATACCATTAATACAAAGTGCACACGACTCAGAATAATAGACCAGTAATCACTAGTGTTCCGTTCGTCTCCCCTTTCCCTCAATATTTGTTTCAGTTACCCATTGTATTTGGTTTCTGTTGTTTCCCGTTTCTTTTTTTAGAATCGAATTTCCAAGCTTATTGGTAAAGACTTTGAAAAAATGTCTTGATTATTTGATATACCTATAAGTATGTATACTAGTATTTGTTTCATTATGTACACTTTGTTGAATGTATTCTTATTTTCTATACAGTTATGAAAGACTGTAAGAAGCAAGTGTGAAGTATAAAAAGAATTATATGTTGATGAAAGAAGAAAGTATTCGAACATTGTTTTGTTTTCGGCGCTCTTTCGGTAGCTAGGTTGTGGAGGATAGGAGGGTCAGGCTTGTGTGGTGCACATTTATCTATTATTATCTGAGCAATCATGGATAATTATGGTGTTAACTTAAGTGTAATATGTTCATTATAGTCTAAAGAATATTGTAGTAGTGAGAGAGCATTGTATTTGGTGGAGATAACATTATTCTGAGTGAATTGATTTGTGGCCTTGTGAGTATGCACAAGGACGGAGAGCACACATTTATTATATTTTGTTGTTAAATATATTTTGTTGTAATTTTTAAAGCTGTGTTTTGGTTAAACCAGTTTCAATGGGAACAGTTGTATTGAAATAAACACCTGTCAGCTGTCAGGAGGTTGTTAGCCAGAAATAAGGTAAGGGTCTGTGTTTAACATTTAATCTCTCTGTTAACAGAAGCTGTTATTTCATAGTCTCCTCTATATAATGGGCCTTTGGGCTGACTATACACCCTCTAGTGAGTCTAAGAAGAAGGTGTGAAGGTCGTACCATTAGTTGCTACATCCCGTGTGACTCCCCCTGACCCATAATAGGCTGGAGGTGACCTCCCGGCCCGAATGGTGTGACCGAGATTTGAGACCGAATCATAATAAAATTACCGACTTTACGGTCATAATGACCATAGAAGTCGACGGCCAGTGAATTAAATAGAATAAGAATAAGGTGGAGCTTCATTCTGAATGTGAAATCCGTTCCTGGAAGGTATGTTAACTGAGTTGTACCAGTAGTCCCACATATTTTGTTACATAAGTCTTTCGTTCACTATTTAATTAAATAAGTAACTTTTTTAAGTTGACTAAGAATTATGTCATATTATAAACAGTCTTTTGATCGTGAGTAAACATTTATACGATCGTGGATCGTGTAATAAGCGACTCGCGAGAATTGTTTTCATTCTGAATGTGAACTCCGTGTCTGGCAGGTACTGTGTGTATAACTGGAGAATTTGCAGCTGCCCCAAAGATAACGAAGACGAGACATGATGTCGGATAACCACTTATATATGTATTGGAGGGTCTGAGACGAACAGGAGTGTGTTATACCGGGTGTTGAACCCTGAAGGTGATCTCCCGACTACCATCGACT
>NW_024718319.1:0-17381 GCF_018991925.1 Homarus americanus | reverse complement strand
GTACACATGTATTGCTACATGGTCTCTGCCTCAACTTGAGACAGTGACAGTCTGTGTGTGTGTCTCAGAGGACTCGTGTGGTCAATGAACTAGACTGTTGACTGACTGTTGGGTGGCTGTTGGGACTTCTGAGTGACTGTTAGTGACTGGTGGTAGTGACTGGTGAGTGACTGGTAGTGGCTGGTAGTGACTGTTGAGTGACTGGAGTGACTGTTGAGTGACTGTGAGTGACTGTTGACTGACTGTGAGGACTGTTGAGTGACTGTGAGTGACTGGTAGACTGCTGGGACTGTGTGGCTTGGGAGTGACTGTGAGACTGTGACTGCTGAGTGACTGTGAGTGACTGGGTAGTGACTGTTGAGTGACTGAGGACTGTTGAGTGATCAGAGGATGGGACTGTTGAGACTGTAGTGACTGTTGAGTGACTGTGAGTGACTGGTAGTGACTGTTGAGTGACTGTGAGGACTGTTGAGTGACTGTTGAGTGACTGGTAGTGACTCGGTAGTGACTGCTGAGTGACTGAGTGACTGTTGAGTGCCAGGAGGACTGGTAGTGACTGTTGAGTGACTGAGTGACTGTTGAGTGACTGTGAGTGACTGGTAGGACTGTTGAGGACTGAGTGACTGTTGGAGTGACTGTGGGAGTGACTGGTAGGACTGCTGAGTGACTGTTAGTGACTGTTGAGTGACTGTGAGTGACTGGTAGTGACTGTTGAGTGACTGTGGAGGACTGTTGAGTGACTGTTGGAGTGACTGGTAGTGACTGGTAGTGACTGTTGAGTGACTGGTAGTGACTGTTGAGTGACTGTGAGTGACTGGTGACTGCTGGAGTGACTGTGGTGACTGTTGAGTGACTGTTGAGTGACTGTTGAGTGACTGTGAGTGACTGTTGGAGTGACTGGTAGTGACTGTTGAGTGTGCTGGAGGACTGTTGACTGTTGTGAGTGACTGTTGAGAGACTGTGAGACTGGTAGTGACTGGTAGTGACTGTTGAGTGACTGAGTGACTGTTGAGTGTGTTGAGTGACTGTTGACTGTTGTGAGTGACTGTTGAGTGACTGCTGAGTGACTGTTGAGTGACTGTGTGACTGTTGTGTGACTGTTAGTGACTGTTGAGTGACTGTGAGTGACTGTTGAGTGACTGGTAGTGACTGGTTGAGTGACTGTGGAGGACTGTTGAGTGTGTTGAGTGACTGTTGACTTTGTGAGTGACTGTTGAGTGACTGAGTGACTGTTGTGTGACTGTTAGTGACTGGTAGTGACTGTTGAGTGACTGTGGAGTGACTGGTAGTGACTGTTGAGTGACTGGGTGACTGTGAGTGACTGCTGGAGTGACTGTTGAGTGACTGTGAGTGACTGTTGAGTGACTGTGAGTGACTGTTGAGTGACTGGTAGTGACTTGAACTGTTAACTGTTATTATTTTGTACCTTGTTGACTGTTAACTGGAACTGGTATTCGAAATTCAAGACTGACTGACTGACTCTCCCTTTAATCCATTGTTGGTTGACTGACTCGTGTGCGTGTGTGTGTGTGTTTGCGTGTGCGTTTGCGTGCGGCGTGTGTGTGTGTGTGTAGCGAGGTTGTGGTTGGGGAGGACGATGCTATCTAGAGAGAGAGAGAGAGAGAGAGAGAGAGAGAGAGGAGAGGACAGGCAGGTTGTCTGATAAGGTCTTTCCGGAAGTGAGTGGAGAGGAGATAGCCTCTCATCTCTCCCTCTCACTTCTCCCTCTCACTTCTCCCTCTCAATTTCACTGTTTATGTGTATTTATGTATGTTTTTTTATGTATTTGTACGTGTATATGTATGTACGTGTGTGTGTATGTATGTAAATAATAATACTAGTGCCATACAGACAGACGTATAAATTTACTTTAGTCTATCATCTATTTTGTCAAGTTTTCTTTGTTCATTTAAAGGGGCGAGAACAGGAGGACCGCGAACTGATGTTATCTATCGTCTAGTCAAGACAGCACTGACTTGTCTTCTGAGGTTTGCTGCTCTTCTTATATGAATTTCAAAGCACTCATGGTAGCCAATTATATCTCGCTGTTAGGTCCTGCTGTATTTTGATTGGCTGGTTTTCCGGTGGGAGTTGTTTTGGGTGGAGTTTCCAAGTATGTTTTTTAAGGGAGGGTGAGTGTGATGTTATTTGTGTTCGTAGTGCGCCAATGGTATTTTGAGGTTTTGTTCTGGCTCTGTTTTATTGGCTGGTGTTGTTGGGTCAGGTGTTTATCAGTATGTTTACTTAGTATTCATTGTTTTTTTTAGAAAGGTTACAGGTGACGACATGATATTTCAAAGTAAACCAATCACATTTCACGGGGTTGTTATGCCGTGTTTTGTTTGGCTTACGTTGATAAGTAAGGTGTTTATTCTTGTTTTCGTAAATTAAGAGACGGCATAATGTTGTTTGCAGTAAGAGAGTAATATCTGAGTAACTACTGTTGAGTAAAAATAAGAAAATTTTGAGTTTGCGGTTGAGTAAGCGAGGAATTACACCTTGAAGTTTGTTAATAAATATATCTTTTTCCCTTTGATTTCATATTAATAAACCTGGTCTTTGAGTATTTTAGGAGTATTAATTTTCTTTACAGTAGTGTACTATTATTTCCGTCCAAGTGACCTTGATATAAGAATTACACTACCCATGTGCCCTTGACCCTCGACCATGTGTGGGTGTGTGGGTGGGGGGTGGTGGTGGGTGTGTGGGTGTGTGTGTGTGTGTGTGGGGTGTGTGGGTGTGGGTGTGTGTGGGTGTGTGTGTGTGTGTGTGTGGGTGTGTGTGTGTGGGTGTGTGTGTGGGTGGGGTGTGGAGGTGTGTGTGTGTGTGTGTGTAAAAATAAGAAAAGTAAAATGTTTTATAAATGAATTAATTTAGTACTTTCATTAAGGTTGAGTACTGTTGATTTGGGTTGAGTACTTTGGTTTTTGATTGAGTACTCTTGGTTTTGTATTGAGTAATTTTTTTTGATTGAGTACTGTTGGTCTGGGGTTTAGTACTCTTGGTTTTGATCGTACTTGATTTTCGATTGAGTACTCTTGGTTTTTTGGCTGAGTACTGTTGGTTTGGGGTTTAGTACTCTTGATTTTTGATTGAGTACTCTTGATTTTCGATTGAGTACTCTTAGTTTTTGGCTGAGTACCGTTTTTTGGTTGAGTACTTGGTTTTGAAATTGAGTGACCTTGGTTGTAGTTTCAGTACTTTATTTTGGATTGAGTACCCTTGGTGGGGAGTGACGGAGAAGTTATGTTGGTGGGGAGGATGGAGTAGTCACAGTTGGTGGAGCGTGACGGAGAAGTCACGTTGGTGGGAGGACGGGAGAATCAGGTTGGAGCGTGACGGAGAAGTTATGTTGGTGGGGAGGTGACGGAGTAGTCATGGTAGGAGCGTGACGGAGAAGTCACGTTGGTGGGGAGGAGAGTAGTCACGTGGTGGAGCGTGACGGAGTAGTACGTTGGTGGGGAGGACGGAGTAGTCACGTTGGTGGAGCGACGGAGTAGTTGATGCTGGTGGGAGGACGGAGTAGTCAGTTGGTGGAGCGGACGGAGTAGTCACGGTTGGGGAGGATGGAGAAGTAGCTGTTGGTGGAGCGTGACGAGTAGTTATGTTGGTGGGGAGTGACGGAGTAGTCACGTTGGTGGGGGAGGATGAGTAGTTACGGTTGGGGGAGGACGAGTAGTCACGTTGGTGGGGGAGGACGGAGAGTTACGTTGGTGGGGAGTGACGGAGTAGTCACGTTGGTGGAGCGTGACGGAGTAGTTACGTTGGTGGGGGAGTGACGGAGTAGTCACGGGTGGAGCGTGACGGAGTAGTTATGTTGGTGGGGGAGTGACGGAGAAGTCACGTTGGTGGGGAGGATGAGAAGTTGCGTTTGGTGGGGGTGACGGAGTAGTCACGTTGGTGGAGCGTGACGGAGAAGTTACAGTTGGGTGGGGAGGATGGAGTAGTCACGTTGGTGGAGCGGCGGAGAGTTACGTTGGGGGGAGACGGAGAGGTCACGTTGGTGGAGCGTGACGGAGAAGTCATTGCTGGGGAGTGACGGAGTAGTCACTGCTGGTGGGGGGGAGGACGGAGTAGTCACGTTGGTGGGGGAGTGACGGAGAATCACGTTGGTGGGGAGTGACGGAGTAGTCACGTTGGTGGGGAGTGAGGTAGGAGCTGTGGTTGGGGACGGAGCAGTCACGTTGGTGGGGGAGGACGGGTGGCGTTGGCAGACTCTGCCAACGAAGTGACTACTGAAGATGTATGTTGGAGGGTGGCAGTGAGTTTGGTTGGCACTGTGGCACTGCCGTTAGTGGGCGGCACTTGGAGATGAGTGGCACTATAGGAGATGGCATCCAAGGTCTTTACACCTGTACGGTTAACATAGCTGCCATCACCAGCATCACCCTGCATCAACAGTGCCTAACTCTCTGCTGATGATGCCAGCCGGTTCATGGTGGCACCCACACCCGGGGTGCCAGCAGCCACCGTGGCACTCAGGATCCAGTGCCTGGATAAGTGTGCTTGAGGGAGGCGTTACCTTGGTCAGTGTAACCAGCCTGCAGGGCGTTAAGGCCGAGTGTCTTAAGCTCACTGGCACTCGGGAAAGTGTTACACCTTCGCCACTTACACCTTGAACTGTGCCCATGTTAACGGCAGTTAAACCCGTTACACTCGCTGAGGGTTTACCCTGGTGTAAGATGCTGGAGTTGGCCTTCAAGTCCACCATCGAGTAGCTGGTCTTGTTGACGGCGTCAGAGGACGTCTGCCCTCCCGCCAACACCACCCCCATCACCACTGACAACACCAACAATTTAGACATGGTCAAATTTACAAACAAAATTTTGATTTTTTTGCCAAAGTTGCGAAAGAAAATTTAATTAATTCTAAGGCTAATGTCTCTCTCTCTCACTGAGAAATTTGGCTCCAACTGAGATGAGAATGTATAGAAAAAGTGTGAGGGGTTAAGTCATCATACCTATGGTAAGTCATCATACTCAAGGGGTTAACTCATACTCAAGGGGTTAAGTCATCGTACCAAGGGTTAACTCATACTCAAGGGGTTAAGTCATCATACTCAAGGGGTTAAGTCATACTCAAGGGGTTAAGTCATCGTACTCAAGGGGTTAAGTCATACATACATACAATTACTACTAATTTGCTGTCACTGGTAATCGAGTATCATCCAGCTATGATATGAGTTATTAAGGATGTCACCTTCGTTGGTGAGTTCTGAGGTGACTAAAGAGGCCGACAGGACCGGCAGGGTCGATCACAGAGGCTGCTGGGTGGAGGGTGGAGGTGTGGCTGAACCAGGAGGTGATAGAGAATCTGGGTATTACGTATATTCACCTAAAGGCCCAAGTGTGTACACGCGTCTGAGTAGGTGTTCAGGATCTCCTGTAGGTCGCGTTCAGTGTGAGTGACAAGGGTGAGGTCGTCTGCATACTGAAGTTCAGTAATGGAAGCTACGACACCTTTTGTTCCTGCCTGGAGTCGTCTTATAAATATTGACGATGGAGGCGTCTTTAAGAGCTTGGGGGTTTCCTGCTTTTCCCATGTATTCTTCAGGAGATGAGACGGCTGGTGCAGAGGTCCTCCTGCTTTATACACCTCGCAGGATTCCATCAGGCCCTGAGGCTTTGTTATTTTTCATCTGTTTGGTGGCAGCTACCCTCATCCAGGGATGGAGGATAGCTGAGGTGGGTCAGCTCTGGATGCTGAGGACCTGCTGGGTAGTCAGGACATCCACATCAGTGTTTCGGTTGAGCAGTGAACGGTAGTGCTCCTTCCAGCACTGAAGGATTTGGGTTGTTTGTTGTCGGTTGTTTATCAGCCCAGCTCGGATTCTTCTCGAAGCGTGTGTGCTACTGCTGGATTCCTCCTCACAGTTAATGCCGCATGGCTCGGGTGATGAGGACATCTCGGCGATCTTTTCTGACAATGATGTAGTCAATAAGATGCCAGTGTTTGGATCGTGAGTGTTGCCACGAACCCTTGAACTTGAATCGGCCTGCCTAAACAAGGTATTGGTGATAGTGAGGTTGTGTGCAGCACTTGTGAGAGGAGTAGGCCGTTATTACACTTGCCTAGTCCATTTCTCCCTTTGTTCCTGCCAAACGTCAGCATCTCTGCCAACTCTGGTATTGAAGTGCAAGGAGCACAACCTTATCATCTCTGGGGATAGAGGGTTAGCACTCTGTCGAGGTCGGCGTAAAAGGCCTCCTTGATGTCATCTCCGCCTACACCGCCGTTGGGTCTTGTTGGAGCTCTGTATGTCTGCCTCATGCGGGGCTCCACCTGCCAAGGTTCATCCTCAGGGCAGTGGGGCGGTGGTTGGTAGGCTCAGGACGTCCACATGCCAGTGGGCCTGTGCTCCATCCTCTGGAGCCCACTGCTACTCAGGGATCCTCTGCTGGTCTAGCCTGGGCCCCACCCAGTTCTGCCACAGCAGGAGTCTTGATGGTGAGGAGGCTGTGTACTGGTGGGGAAGACTTGTAAGTTGTTTCCCAGTTACCAGGAGGTAGCCAGCGGCCAGTGGCGAATCTGACCTAAGATCTTGATCATGCTCTCTATTTTTAGAGCTGAGGGGGGTGCTGTACCTAGGTGGTTTAACATAAATACTATGATAATAAAGCCTTCCAGTAGGCCTGTGCATGCCATTGTATTATTAACTTAGCCTACTACCTAGTCTCTCATTTAAATTTAAAATAGCCTAAAAGGAAAGGAAAAGTATTTGAAAAGTGAAGTAAATTAAAAAGCTATTTAATTGTATTGTAGTATATAAAAGTGTACAAAAGTCCTACCTTTTCTCCTTCTCCTTGGTGTCTTCTCCTTCAGACTTTCACTTATAAACCAACTCCATCCTCCTATTTTTTTCAATAAATTTTTCAATCACTTCATCATAAAATGTATGCTTCATTTTCAAGAGCCTGCAAGTTTTTTAATTGACATCAACAGCTAAGATGACAGTCTTTCCTGCCCTTGTGCTTTTTAAAGCAGAAATGTTCTTTCTGCAGTTGCACTTGTAGCAGGTATAGAGGCAATTAACTTGGCAAGTTTATACACTTCAGGCATTCCCAGATAGAGTTTCATGCATGATTTTCATCAAACGAAAAACAGGCTGACCTTGACCTTTGAAACGGAAAGAACACTTAGCTCATTCTTCAGCCTTACAGTATCAAAGAAGACCCATACTGCTTCTCCAAACTTTACACTGCACTGTCAGGAAACTGCTTACAATGTTTTTTAAAAAAGTTGTTGTTCAGCAAAGAGAAGAATTCCAGCTGTGTGACTGTCTGGAACCTGGTCTCAGTTGAACTAAAATGTTATCCAGATTTCACTGAACAGAGCTCTGCAGCCAGCTTCACTGAACAGAGCTCTGCAGCCAGCTTCACTGAACAGAGCTCTGCAGCCAGCTTCACTGAACAGAGCTCTGCACAGCTTCACCTGAACAGACTCTGCAGCCAGCTTCACTGAACAGAGCTCTGCAGCCAGCTTCACTGAACAGAGCTCTGCAGCCAGCTTCACTGAACAGAGCTCTGCAGCCAGCCACTAGGAACAGAGCTCTGCAGCCAGCTTCACTGAACAGAGCTCTGCAGCCAGCTTCACTGAACAGAGCTCTGCAGCCAGCTTCACTGAACAGAGCTCTGCAGCCAGCTTCACTGGAACAGAGCTCTGCAGCCAGCTTCACTGAACAGAGCTCTGCAGCCAGCTTCACTGAACAGAGCTCTGCAGCCAGCTTCACTGAACAGGATTCTGCAGCCAGCTTCACCGAACAGAGCTCTGCAGCCAGCTTCACTGAACAGAGCTCTGCAGCCAGCTTCACTGAACAGAGCTCTGCAGCCAGCTTCACTGAACAGAGCTCTGCAGCCAGCTTCACTGAACAGAGCTCTGCAGCCAGCTTCACTGAACAGAGCTCTGCAGCCAGCCACTGAACAGAGCTCTGCAGCCAGCTTCACTGAACAGAGCTCTGCAGCCAGCTTCACTGAACAGAGCTCTGCAGCCAGCTTCACTGAACAGAGCTCTGCAGCCAGCTTCACTGAACAGAGCTCTGCAGCCTGCTTCACTGACCAGAGCTCTGCAGCCAGCTTCTTCTAACTGCTCACTACTTCAGGGTCTTTATTTGGGTTTTCATCATTTCTTCCTGGAACACATTTTTTGTGTGTTTTTTGGGATTGCTGAAGCGTCAGGTTTAGCAACAGGCTGTAACGGTGCACAAACATAGCACACAGGTGTTGTTCCTGTACCTTCTTATTTAAACGTTTTGTCGACCAACCATAACAGCAGCGCCGTTGTATGTCCTGAGCAACAAGTTTTCCCACAGTTCAAGTCGCTCAGCAGATGTTTAACATGCTCCAGTAAGCTGCTGAGGAACGATCAACGCTCACGTCTGTATATGAAGAAATCTTTCTTGAACTTGACAGTTTTGGTCAACAGAAGAGCCTGGACTTATTGATTATATCAGACGTCTCATCAAAATCAGTGACACAAAATCAGTTTTCTCAATATCTTTTTTTTTGCTTCGTGATTAAGCAGCTGATTGCAGCAAACAAATCATTTTGAATGGCGGAAGATGTACCTCGGAAAATAGTTGATTCCTTCAAATGAATTTCTAACATCGGATCATAATGGCTTATCAGTACAAGTAGCTCTAGATAATTCCCTTGTTTATAGATGTATCTGATTCGTTATGGCCTCGAAGGGGAAGTTCTTGTTTTGCTAGACAGCGTACAGCATCAATTAGCCTTTACAGGATTTCCCGATTTTTCTTAACTTTTTCATTGTGCATTTGATCACTGACGCGTTGTTGTTCATCAAGCTGTTGATCAATTCTCGTTCTTCCGAAACTATTAAGTTGCAGAAAACAGTTTATGTGATTAGAAGATTTATCATGCCTGGAAATAGCCAATGAGAAAGTATTCAAATTATCAATACCAGTTTTCGACCAAACACGGCCAGCAGAAGAGTTTGTTTAACTTATTTGAGCCGGTCAACCAATGCGTTATATTAAAATGCCTAACATATTCTTTGTTTTTTTCTGTATGCTTCTTTGTAAGTCATGTAATTCGTGGTCTACGTTTTCCTACTATTTCAATTTTCTCTGAAATGTTTTTCTCCAAAACGACTTTCAGCGGTTCCTTAACTAAACAGGTGTTCTCTTCTACCACAGTTTCCATCGCTAGTAGAATATTTATACCATAAGTCTATAACACTCGGGTAGCAGAAGCACCACAACCCACACGGACTGGAGGACACTGATGCTCCACGCCAGGCTGGAGGATGATGCTCCACGCCAGGCTGGAGGACACTGATGCTCCACGCCAGGCTGGAGGACACTGATGCTCCACGCCAGGCTGGAGGACACTGATGCTCCACGCCAGGCTGGAGGACACTGATGCTCCACGCCGGGCTGAGATTACTGATGCTCCACGCCAGGCTGGAGGACACTGATGCTCCACGCCAGGCTGGAGGACACTGATGCTCCACGCCGGGCTGGAGGACACTGATGCTCCACGCCAGGCTGGAGGACACTGATGCTCCACGCCGGGCTGGAGGACACTGATGCTCCACGCCGGGCTGGAGGACACTGATGCTCCACGCCAGGCTGGAGGACACTGATGCTCCACGCCGGGCTGGAGGACACTGATGCCCACGCCGGGCTGGAGGACACTGATGCTCCACGCCAGGCTGGAGGGACACTGATGCTCCACGCCAGGCTGGAGGATACTGATGCTCCACGCCGGGCTGGAGGACACTGATGCTCACGCCGGGCTGGAGGACACTGATGCTCCACGCCGGGCTGGAGGACACTGATGCTCCACGCCAGGCTGGAGGACACTGATGCTCCACGCCAGGCTGGAGGACACTGATGCTCCACGCCGGGCTGGAGGACACTGATGCTCCACGCCAGGCTGGAGATTGCTGATGCTCCACGCCAGGCGTGGAGGACACTGATACCCACGCCGGGCTGGAGGACACTGATGCTCCACGCCAGGCTGGAGGACACTGATGCTCCACGCCGGGCTGGAGGACACTGATGCTCCACGCCGGGCTGAGGACACTGATGCTCCACGCCAGGCTGGGAGGACACTGATGCTCCACGCCAGGCTGGAGGACACTGATGCTCCACGCCGGGCTGGAGGACACTGATGCTCCACGCCGGGCTGAGGACACTGATGCCCACGCCGGTGGAGGACACTGATGCTCCACGCCAGGCTGGAGGATACTGTGCTCCACGCCAGGCTGGGACACTGATGCTCCACGCCAGGCTGGAGGACACTGATGCTCCACGCCAGGCTGGAGGACACTGATGCTCCACGCCAGGCTGGAGGACACTGATGCTCCACGCCGGGCTGGAGGACACTGATGCTCCACGCCAGGCTGGAGACACTGATGCTCACGCCAGGCTGGAGGACACTGATGCTCCACGCCGGGCTGGAGGACCTGATGCTCCACGCCAGGCTGGAGGACACTGATGCCCGCCGGGCTGGAGGACACTGACTCCACGCCGGGCTGGAGGACACTGATGCTCCACGCCAGGCTGGAGGACACTGATGCTCCACGCCAGGCTGGAGGACACTGATGCTCCACGCCGGGCTGGGGAGACACTGATGCTCCACGCCGGGCTGGAGGACACTGATGCTCCGCGGGCTGGAGGACACTGATGCTCCACGCCAGGCTGGAGGACACTGATGCTCCACGCCAGGCTGGAGGACACTGATGCTCCACGCCGGGCTGGAGGGCTACTGATGCTCCACGCCAGGCTGGAGGACACTGATGCTCCACGCCGGAGGCTGGAGGACACTGATGCTCCACGCCGGGCTGGAGGACACTGATGACACGCCAGGCTGGAGGACACTGATGCTCACGCGCCGGGCTGGAGGACACTGATGCTCCACCGGGCTGGAGGACACTGATGCTCACGCCAGGCTGGAGGACACTGATGCTCACGCCAGGCTGGAGGACACTGATGCTCCACGCCGGGCTGGAGGACACTGATGCTCCACGCCGGGCTGGAGACGCGATGCTCCACGCCGGGCTGAGACTGATGCTCACGCCGGGCTGGAGGTTGCTGATGCTCCACGCCAGGCTGGAGGACACTGATGCTCCACGCCGGGCTGGAGGACACGATGCTCCACGCCAGGCTGGAGGACACTGATGCTCCACGCCGGGCTGGAGGACACGTGCTCCGCGGGCTGGAGGACACTGATGCTCCCACGCCAGGCTGGAGGACACTGATGCTCCACGCCGGGCTGGAGGACACTGATGCTCCACGCCGGGCTGGAGGCTGATGCTCCCGCGCAGGCTGGAGGACACTGATGCTCCACGCCAGGCTGGAGGACACTGATGCTCCACGCCGGGCTGGAGGACACTGATGCTCCCACGCCAGGCTGGAGGACACTGATGCTCACGCCAGGCTGGAGGACTGATGCTCCACGCCAGGCTGGAGGACACTGATGCTCCGCCAGGCTGGAGACACTGATGCTCCACGCCAGGCTGGAGGACACTGATGCTCCACGCCGGGCTGGAGGACACTGATGCTCCACGCCAGGCTGGAGACACTGATGCTCCACGCCAGGCTGGAGGACACTGATGCTCCACGCCAGGCTGGAGACACTAATGCTCACGCCAGGCTGGAGGACACTGATGCTCCACGCCAGAGCTGGAGACACTGATGCTCCACGCCAGGCTGGAGGACACTGATGCTCCACGCCAGGCTGGAGGACACTGATGCTCCGCCAGGCTGGGAGACACTGATGCTCCACGCCAGGCTGGAGGACACTAATGCTCCACGCCAGGCTGGAGGACACTGATGCTCCACGCCAGGCTGGAGGACACTAATGCTCCACGCCAGGCTGGAGGACACTGATGCTCCACGCCAGACTGGAGGACACGTGCTCCGCGGCTGGATGATGCTCCGCCAGCTGGGACACTGATGCTCCACGCCGGGCTGGAGGACACTGATGCTCCACGCCAGGCTGGAGGACACTGATGCTCCACGCCAGGCTGGAGGACACTGATGCTCCGCCAGGCTGGAGGACACTGATGCTCCACGCCAGGCTGGGGGACACTGATGCTCCACGCCGGGCTGGAGGACATGATGCTCCACGCCAGGCTGGAGGACACTGATGCTCCACGCCAGGCTGGAGGACACTGATGCTCCACGCCGGGCTGGAGGACACTGATGCTCCACGCCAGGCTGGAGGACACTGATGCTCCACGCCGGGCTGGAGGACATTGATGCTCCACGCCGGGCTGGAGGACACTGATGCTCACGCCAGGCTGGAGGACTGATGCTCCACGCCAGGCTGGAGGACACTGATGCTCCACGCCAGGCTGGAGGAGACACTGATGCTCCACGCCGGCTGGAGGACACTGATGCTCACGCCAGGCTGGAGGACACGATGCTCACGCAGGCTGGAGGACACTGATGCTCCACGCCGGGCTGGAGGACACTGATGCTCCACGCCAGGCTGGAGGACACTGATGCTCCACGAGGCTGGAGAGACTTGATGCTCGCGCCAGGCCGCATCACCGTGGTATGACTGTGACCGTGGTGACGTCAGGGAGCTGTGCCCACAGGCTTCATGGAGGTGAAACAGCTCCCACCAATGAGCTTGAGAGAGGAGTTAGCCCCAGACGCTCCCTTACACTGTGCTCTTACTAAGCACTAGGCTGCATTTTAGTGTATAAATGTAAATGTATTATTTAACATGAATAAAAGAACAAAAAGTTCTGAGTATGCTTAGCATACTATGCACCGCATGCCTAGCATACTCAGAGGATTTGCCACTGCCAGCGGCGGTAGCTGAAAGCGAAAAGAAACAAGCTGCCATACTAGACGCATTACACCACCCTGTGCATACATACATACATACATCAAAAAGATATCAAAATACACACACACACACACACACACACACACACACACACACACACACACACACACACACACACACACACACCTTATAAAAGTAAACTAATTGTGTTTATATAAGCACAGTATGTATGTTATATGTATGTTATGTATGTAATAATTAATGGTGTATTGAGAGAAGTTCAACAGTGTATGGCGACCTGTGGTGTAATGGTCAACTGCTCGCCTCGCAAGCAAGTGGACCTGGGTTCGATCCCCGGGCAGGGTGAAACTATGGTCAAGTTTCTTTACGCCATTTGCCTCTGTCTACCCAGCAGTAATTGGGGACCTGGATGTTAATGGATTTGTGGATCGTGTTCCGGGGTAATGGTTAGCCAGTGCAGTTGGCGAGTTGTCCGGTCTTCTCGGGCTATTCCTTGACACTGGGTCATGCAGCTCGTTAACTCAGGGTTGGGAGGGGTAACCATTGTCATTATGTAGTGTATGTGTACAAAGAACTTACCCAATTCATGAGAAAAAAAATAAAGTTTTAAATTGAATAAATTAAGTACTCATACTTAAGGTTGAGTACTGTTGGTGAGATGACGGGCAGTCACGTTGGTGGGAGTGACGGAGCAGTCACGTTGGTGAGAGTGACGGAGCAGTCACGTTGGTGGGGAGTGACGGAGCAGTCACGTTGGTGGGGAGTGACGGAGCAGTCACGTTGGTGAGAGTGACGGACAGTCACGTTGGTGGGGAGTGACAGACAGTCGTTGGTGGGGAGTGACGGAGCAGTCACGTTGGTGGGGAGTGACGGAGCAGTCACGTTGGTGCGGAGTGACGAGGAGTTATGGTGGGGAGTGGTGGGAGTTATGGTGGGGAGTGACGGAGAAGTCACGTTGGTGGGGAGTGACGGAGCAGTCACGTTGGTGGGGAGTGACGGAGCAGTCACGTTGGTGAGAGTGACGGAGCAGTCACGTTGGTGAAGTGACGGAGCAGTCACGTTGGTGGGGAGTGACGGAGCAGTCACGTTGGTGGGGAGTGACGGAGCAGTCACGTTGGTGGGAGTGACGGAGCAGTCCGTTGGTGGGGAGTGACGAGACAGTCACGTTGCTGGGGAGTGACAGGCGTCACGTTGCTGGGGAGTGAAGGCGTTGGTGGAGAGTGACGGAGCAAGTCACGTTGGTGGGGAGTGACGGACAGTCACGTTGCTGGGGAGTGACGGAGCAGTCACGTTGGTGGGGAGTGACGGAGCAGTCACGTTGGAGGAGTGACGGGCGGTCACGTTGGTGGGGAGTGACGGACAGTCGCGTTGGTGGGGAGTGACGGAGCGGTCACGTTGGTGGGGAGTGACGGAGCGGTCACGTTGTGGGGGAGTGACGGAGCGGTCACGGTTGGTGGGGAGTGACAGAGCGGTCACGTTGGTGAGGAGTGACAGAGCGGTCACGTTGGTGGGGATTGACGGAGCGGTCACGTTGGTGGGGAGATGACGGAGCGGTCACGTTGGTGGGGGAGTGACAGACGGTCATTTGGTGGGGGTGACGGAGCGGTCACGTTGGTGGGGGTGACGGACGGTCACGTTGGTGGGAGTGACGGGCGGTCACGTTGGTGGGGAGTGACGGACGGTCACGTTGGTGGGGAGTGACGGAGCGGTCACGTTGGTGGGGAGTGACGGAGCGGTCACGTTGGTGGGGAGTGACGGGCGGTCACGTTGGTGGGGAGTGACGGGCAGTCACGTTGGTGGGGAGTGACGGGCGGTCACGTTGGTGCAGATGAGCGGGGATTGGTGGGGGTGAGGTGGGTTTGGTGGGGGTGACGGAGCAGTCACGTTGGTGGGGAGTGACGAGCGTCACGTTGGTGGGGAAGTGACGGAGCAGTCACGTTGGTGGGGAGTGACGGAGCAGTCACGGTTGGTGAGAGTGACGGGCAGTCACGTTGGTGGGGAGTGACGGAGCAGTCACGTTGGTGGGGATGACGGAGCAGTCACGTTGGTGGGGAAGTGACAGACAGTCACGTTGGTGGGGAGTGACGGAGCAGTCACGTTGGTGGGGAGTGACGGAGCAGTCACGTTGGTGGGGAGTGACGGAGCAGTCACGTTGGTGGGAAGGACGGAGCAGTCACGTTGGTGGGGGTGATAGACAGTCACGTTGGTGAGGAGAAGGTCGTTGGTGGGGAGTGACGGAGCAGTCACGTTGGTGGAGTGACGGACAGTCACGTTGGTGGGGAGTGACGAGACAGTCACGTTGGTGCAGAGTGAGCGAGGGTTATGGTGGGGGTGAGGTGAGGTTATGGTGGGGAGTGACGGAGCAGTCACGTTGGTGGGGAGTGACGGGTGGCGTTGGCAGACTCTGCCAACGAAGTGACTACTGAAGATATGTTACGGAGGTGGCAGTGAGTTTGGTTGGCACTGTGGCACTGCCGTTAGTGGAAGGCAACCTTGGATGGAGTGGCACTATAGGAGATGGCATCCAAGGTCTTTACACCTGTACGGTTAACATAGCTGCCATCACCAGTGCCATCACCCTCTGCATCAACAGTGCCTAACTCTCTGCTGATGATGCCAGCTCGGTTCATGGTGGCACCCACACCCGGGGTGCCAGCAGCCACCGTGGCACTCAGATCCAGTGCCTGGATATGGGTGTGCTTGAGGGAGGCGTTACCTTGGTCAGTGTAACCAGCCTGCAGGGCGTTAAGGCCGAGTGTCTTAAGCTCACTGGCACTCAAGGAAGTGTTACACCCTTCGCCACTTACACCTTGAACTGTGCCCATGTTAACGGCAGTTAACTCCGTTACACTCGCTGAGGGTTTACCCTGGTGTAAGATGCTGGAGTTGGCCTTCAAGTCCACCATCGTATAGCTGGTCTTGTTGACGGCGTCAGAGGACGTCTGCCCTTCCGCCAACACCACCCCATCACCACTGACAACACCAACAATTTTAACATGGTCAAATTTACAAACAAAATTTTGATTTTTTGCCAAAGTTGAGAAAATTTAATTAATTCTAGGCTAATGTCTCTCTCTCTACTGAGAAATTTGGCTCCAACTGAGATGAGAATGTATAGAAAAATTTGTAGGGGTTAAGTCATCATACTCAAGGGTTAAGTCATCATATAAGGGGTTAACTCCTCAGGGGTTAACTCATCTCAAGGTTAAGTCATCATACTCAAGGGGTTGCTCATCTCAAGGTGCTCTCATAGTGAAGTCTATCATACTCAAGGGGTTAACTCATACTCAGGGTTAAGTCATACTCAGGGGTTAGAATCATCATACTCAGGGGTTAAGTCATCGACTCAGGGTTAGAGTCATACTCAAGGGGTTAAGTCATCATACTCAAGGGGTTAACTCATACTCAAGGGTTAAGTCATCATATCAAGGGGTTAACTCGCACTCAAGGGTTAACTCATACTCAAGGGGTTAAGTCATACTCAGGGTTAAGTCATCATACTCAAGAGTTAACTCATACTCAAGGGTTAAGTCATCATACTCAAGGGGTTAACTCATCTCAGGGTTAATCATCATCTCAAGGGTTAACTCATACTCAGGGGTTAAGTCATCATACTCGGGGTTAACTCTACTCAGGGGTTAAGTCATCATACTCAGGGGTTAAGTCATCATACTCCAAGGGTTAGTCATCTGCTCAGGGGTTGGTCATACTCAAGGGGTTAATCATCATACTCAAGGGTTAACTCATACTCAGGGTTAAGTCATCATACTCAAGGGTTAAGTCATATACTCAGGGTTAAGTCATCTACTCAAAGTTAGTCATCATACTCAGGGGTTAAGTCATCATACTCAAGGGTTAAGTCATCATACTCAAAGGGTTAACTCATACTCAGGGGTTAAGTCATCATACTCAAGAGGTTAAGTCATCATACTCAAGGGGTTAAGTCATCTACTCGGTTGGTCATCATGCTCAATGGGTTAACTCATACTCAGGAGTTTAGTCATCATACTCAAGGGGTTAACTCATACTCAGGAGTTAAGTCATCATACTCAAGGGTTAACTCATACTCAAGGGTTAAGTCATCATACTCAAGGGTTAAGTCATATAAGGGTTAAGTCATCATACTCAAGGGTTAACTCATACTAAGGGGTTAAGTCATCATACTCAGGGGTTAAGTCATCGACTCAAGGGTTAACTCATACTCAGGGTTAAGTCATCATCTGTACATACATACATACATACATACATACATACATACATACATACATACATACATACATGCGTTACACACACACACACACACACACCACACACACCCACACACACACACACCCACACACACACACACACACACACACACACACACACACACACACACACACACCCACACACACCCACACCACACACACACACACACACACACACACACACACACACACCACACACACACACACACACACACACACACACACACACACACACACACACCCACACACACACACACACACACACACACACACACACACACACACACCCACACACACACACACACACACACACACACACACACACACACACACACACACACACACACAC
>NW_024718318.1:0-3415 GCF_018991925.1 Homarus americanus | reverse complement strand
CGACCAAGATTAAAACAACCACGACTATGATTATAACAACCAGGATCATGATTATAACCACGACCAAGATTAAAACAACCACGACTATGATTATAACAACCACTACCATGATTATAACAACCACGACCATGATTATAACAACCACGACCAAGATTAAAACTACCACGACCACGATTATAACAACCACGACCATGATTATAACAACCACGACCAAGATTAAAACTACCACGACCATGATTATAACATCCACGACCAACATTAAAACAACCACGACTATGATTAAAACAACCACGACCATGATTATAACAACCACGACCATGATTATAACAACTACGACCAAGATTAAAACTACCACGACCTTGATTATAACATCAACGACCAAGATTAAAACAACCACGACTATGATTAAAACAACCACGACCATGATTATAACAACCACCAATATGATTATAACAACCACGACCATGATTATAACAACCACGACCAAGATTAAAAAAACAACGTCCATGATTATAACAACCACGACTATGATTATAACAACCACGACCAAAATTAAAACAACCACGACTATGATTAAAACAACCACGACTCTGATTATTACAACCACGACCATGATTATAACAACCACGACCATGATTATAACAACCACGACCATGATTATAACAACCACGACCATGATTATAACAACCACGACCAAGATTAAAACATACGACTATGATTATAACAACCGACCTTGATTACCAACAGCCACGACAATGATTATAACAACCGACCAACATTAAAACAACCGACCAAAATTAAAAAACACTCGACCATGATTATAACAGCCAGGACCAAGATTAAAACAACCACGACTATGATTATAACAACCACGACCATGATTATAACAACCACGACCAAGATTAAAACAACCACGACTATGATTATAACAGCCACGACCATGATTATAACAACCACGACCATGATTATAACAACCACGACCATAATTAAAACAACCACGACCATGATTATAACAACCACGACCATGATTATATCAACCATGACCAAGATTAAAACAACCACGACTATGATTATAACAACCACGACCATGATTATAACAACCACGACCAAGATTAAAACAACCACGACTATGATTATAACAACCACGACCATGATTATAACAACCGACCATAATTAAAAACAACCACGACCGTTATAACAACCACGACCGCCAGTTATAACAACCACGACCAAGATTAAAACAACCGACTATGATTATAACAACCACGACCATGATTATAACAACCCGACCAAGATTAAAACAACCCGTCCAGGGTGCAACAGCCGCGACTATGATTACGCAACAGCCGACCATGATTGCTAACAACCACGACCGCGAGTTATAACGGCCGACCTTGATTATAGCAGCCACGACCATGATTATATAGCCGACCATGATTATAACAACCGATACATGATTATAACAACCACGACCATGATTATAAAAACCATGACCAAGATTAAAACAACCACGACTATGATTATAACAACCACGACTATGATTATAACAACCACGACCATGATTATAACAGCTATGACCATGAATATAACATGCACGACCTTAAATTTAACAACCACGAATATGATTATAACAACCACGACCATAAATATAACAACCACGACCATGATTATAGCAACCACGACCAAGATTAAAACAACCACGACTATGATTATAGCAACCATAACCATGAATATAACTACCAGGACCAAGATAATAACAACCACGACCAAGATTAAAACAACCACGACTATGATTATAGCAACTACGACCATGATTATAACAACCACGACCATGATTATAACAACCACGACAAGATTATAATGACCACGACCATGATTATAACAACCACGACCATGATTATAACAACCACGACCAAGATTAAAACAACCACGTCCATGATTATAAATAAACTAATACTATGATTATAACAACCACGACCATGATTATAACAACCACGACCATGATTAACAACTACCCACTAAGGATTATATAAAGCATCCACGACCGTGATTATAACAACGACGACTATGATTATAACAACCACGACAATGATTATAACAACCACGACTATGATTATAACAACCACGACCATGATTAAAACAACCACGACCATGATTATAACAACCATGACCATGATTATAACAACCACGACCAAGATTAAAACAACCACGACTATGATTATAACAACCACGACCATGATTATAACAACCACGACCATGATTATAACAACCACGACCAAGATGAAAACACTCACGACCATGATTATAACAACCACGACCAAGATTAAAACAACCACGACTATGATTATAACAACCACGACCATGATTATAACAACCACGACTGATGATTATAACACCCACGACCATGATTATAACAACCACGACCAAAATTAAACAACCACGAACATGATTATAAGAACCACAACCATGATTATAACAACCACGACTATGATTATATCACCCACGACTATGATTATAACAAACAAGACCATGATTATAACAACCACAACCATGATTATAACAACCACGACCATGATGGTTATAACAACACGACTATGATTATAACAACCACGACTATGATTATAACAACCACGGCCCTGATTATAACAACCACGACCATATTTATAACAACCACGACCATAATTATAACAACCACGACCATGATTATAACAACCACGACCTTGATTATAACACCCACGACCATGATTATAACAACCACGACCATGATTATAATAACAACGACCATAATTAAACAACCACAAACATGATTATAACAACCACTACTAGATCATAACCACGACTATGATTATAACAACCACGACTATGATTATAATAACAACGACCATATTTAAACAACCACGAACATGATTATAACAACCACGACCATGATTAAAACAACCATGACCATGATTATAACTTCCATGACCATGATTATAATAACCATGACCATGATTTTAAGAACCATGACCTTGATTATAACAACCATGACCATGATTATAACACCCATGACCATGATTATAACAACCATGATCATGATTATAACAACCATGACCATGATTATAACATCCATGATCATCATTATAACAACCATGACCATGATTATAACAACCATGACCATGATTATAACAACCATGACCATGATTATACCAACCAAGATCATGATTATAACCACCATGACCATGATTATAACAACCATGACCATGATTATAACCACGACCTTGATTATAACAACCACGACTATGATTATAACAACCACGACCATGATTATAACACCCACGACCATAATTATAACAAACACGACCATGATTATAACAACCACGACCATGATTATAACAACCACGACCATGATTGTAACAACCACGACCATGATTATAAC